>NC_057809.1:162536571-162836803 GCF_018294505.1 Triticum aestivum | reverse complement strand
GCCCGAGCCTTCGCCCCGCCGCCGCCACCTCTCACTCCGGCGGCCAGCACCGCCACAGACACCATCACCGACGGGCTCAAGTGCACCTTCCGGTCAGCGCCGCGCCGGGCCGCCGCGGCCACTGCCGCCCCCGACGCCGCGTGCGCCCTCCGGTCAGCCGCCGCCTTCCCGACCTCGTCGCCGGCCAGATCCAGCCGCGGGAGAGCCGGATCCGGCGACCCCGTCCTCGCCGGCCGCCGTCTGAGTCTTCTCCGGCGAGATCCGCCACCGCTTCGTTTTGCGTGCCCGGGTCAACCCTAGATCCACGAGTGATGAATTTCTTCTAAGTCCTCAAATTCCTAGATCCATATGCCCATGTTCATCGTGCCATAACTTTGTATCCATAGCTCCGTTTTGGGCATATAGCATATCAAAATGTTCATCTCAGAGAGCACATCATTTCATTCCATTGCATCATTTTCGTTTGAGTTCATCTTGATGCCCTAAATGCTGTTGGAAGAGTGCTACTTGAGATAACTGTCAGATCTGCTGCTCCATTTAGATATTGTCATTTTTGCCATGATTATTGTGTGCATGCTATGCCATGAGCTCTACATATGTTTTGTTAAGGGTTTTGCCATCTTTCTAGAGGTGCAACCCATGTATTTTGGTGATGTGTGTGGTGACTAGCACAAGCTTGCAAAGTGAGGCACTTGGTAATGCTGATTTCAGGGACTTAGCATTTCCACCAAGTCCTTGAGCTATTTATCTCATATGGCCATATGTTCATGTTGTTTCCTAGTGATCTGTGCCTCTTTTGAGGATGATCAGTAAGGATGTTTTGTTAATCTTGTAGTGCTCTATCCGTCCATGTCTTTGTTTGCAATTATGGAGCAACCTAGCTTGAGTCAATCGAGCTCTACTTTTGCTACTTCGTGAATCTGGGCAGATTTTCTACTTGTTAGCGATTTTGCCGATGATGTTGTAGTTGATCCGTGCATGCTATGTTATTGTTATTGCCATGTCTAGCTTGAATTTTGTGTATTCTTGATGGGTGTATGCTTATATTGTCATGACTTGCTCCGCAGTGAGTGCACCGAGCTCGTAAACATGCCTACTTGATATCTGTTTCAGCATGCTCCTGTTTTCACCAAGTCTGTGATCCGATTATGTTTTTGCCATGTTCACATGCTTGCAATTGTATTTTATGATCCCTTTTGGCTCAAGGTCACTAAGGGACTTTTGTTAAGCTCTTAGAGTAGCTCCATTTCATGCTTTACTATGCCATGTTCAGGTCCTGTAGCATGTAGTTTTGTTGCTCCAAAGAGTGCTATCTGATCTGAAATTCCAGACAAGTGTTAATTTCACTAAGTCTGAAATCTGTTTGCCATATGCATTTTTGCCATGCTTGTTTGAACCTGTTAATGGATGAATTGGCCGTAGCTCAGTGCTAGACTTTTGTAAAGCATCATGAATGCATCCCTTCCATGTATTTTGTTGTCATGTTTGGGTGTTGTAGCTTGTTCATCTCTTTGCATTTAGATGGCTACTTGCTGTAAATCGCAGACTGGTGTCATATTTGAATCGCTTGCCATTTCCAAACCGTAACTCCGATTCCGGTGTTCTTTATGTCGTTTTCAAGCGATTTCATCTCATATTTCCAGTGGCACACTTGGATTTCAAAGTTGAGGCCAGGTTCATGCATCCCTTGTTAAATCTTGCATATGCATCCCGCATCGCATCCCGCATAGCATACCATCCTTGCATCATATTGTTTGATCCTGGCACGTGGTTGATTGTGTCCTTGTTGCTTGTTTGTCTTGTTTGGGTAGAGCCAGGAGACGAGTTCGCTAACGAGGAGCCCGTTGAGTTTGCTTTCAAGGGTCCAGTCAACTCTGACAACTTTGCAGGCAAGACGATCATACCCTCGAAATCACTACTATCTTTGCTTTGCTAGATGCTCGCTCTTTTGCTATGCCAATGCTACGATGCCTACCACTTGCTTTCAAGCCTCCCAAATTGCCATGTCAAACCTCTAACCCACCATGTCCTAGCAAACCGTTGATTGGCTATGTTACCGCTTTGCTCAGCCCCTCTTATAGCGTTGCTAGTTGCAGGTGAAGATTGGAGACCGTTCCTTGTTGGAACATTATTTACTTGTTGGGATATCATTATGTTGCCATGTTATCTTAATGCATCTATATACTTGGTAAAGGGTGGAAGGATCGGCCTCTCGCCTAGTGTTTTGTTCCACTCTTGCCGCCCTAGTTTCCGTCATATCGGTGTTATGTTCCCGGATTTTGCGTTCCTTACGCGGTTGGGTTATAATGGGAACCCCTTGACAGTTCGCCTTGAATAAAACTCCTCCAGCAATGCCCAACCTTGGTTTTACCATTTGCCACCTAGCCTTATCCTTGGGTTTCACGGACTCAAGGGTTATCTTATTTTAAACCCTCCGGGCCGGTGCTCCTCTGAGCGTTGGTCCAACCTAGAGCACCGTGCGGGGCCGTCCCTTAGCAACTTGGGTTACGTTGGCTCCCGTACGCTTAGCTTATCCGGTGTGCCCTGAGAACGAGATATGTGCAGCTCCTATCAGGATTTGTTGGCACATCGGGTGGTGTTGCTAGACTTGTTTTACCATTGTCGGAGTTGTCTTGAAGAACCGGGATGCCGAGTCTGATCGGAATGTCTCGGGACGAGGTCTATTCCTTCGTTGACCGTGAGAGCTTGTCATGGGCTAAGTTGGGACTCCCCTGCAGGGATTTGATCTTTCGAAAGCCGTGCCCGCGGTTATGGGCAGATGGGAATTTGTTAATGTCCGGTTGTAGATAACTTGAACCTTAACTAAATTAAAATGAATCAACTGAGTGTGTTACCGTGATGGCCTCTTCTCGGCGGAGTCCGGGAAGTGGACACGGTGTTGGAGTAATGTTTGCCGCAGGATTTGCCCTCTAGTTATGCGTCCGTGCTTTGCCTCCTCTTCTCGCTCTCTTTTGCGAACAGGATAGCCACCATATTTGCTAGTCGCTTGCTGCAGCTCCTCATAATTACCTTGCCTTACCTATAAGCTTAAATAGTCTTGATCGCGAGGGTGCGAGATTGCTGAGTCCCTGTGGCTCACAGATTACTATTACACCAGATGCAGGGCCTGATGCTTCCACTCCAGATGACGCGCTTGAGCTCAAGTGGGAGTTCGACGAGGACTCTCAATGATACTATGTTTCCTTTCCTGATGATCAGTAGTGGTGCCCAGTTGGGGGTGATCGGGACCGTGTCGCATGTTGGGTTATCTTTTATTTTGGCGCCGTAGTCGGGCCATGAGTGTTTGGATGATGTAATGTTATTTATGTACTTGATTGACGTGGCGAGTGTAAGCCAACTACGTTATCTCCCCTGTTATTATCTATATTACATGGGATGTTGTGAAGATTTCCTAACTTGTGACTTATGCCTTCAATGCGATTATGTCTCTAAGTCGTGCCTCGACACGTGGGAGCTATAGTCGCATCGAGGGTGTTACAAGTTGGTAATCAGAGCCTTCCCCGACCTTAGGAGCCCCATTGCTTGATCGTTTTTAGCGGCTGAGTTGTGTCTAGAAAAATGGTTTGAGTCATTTAGGAATTATATATCGGAGAGTTTAGGAATTCTTTTTACTTCCCAGTCTCCTCATCGCTCTGGTAAGGCATCCTGGCATAGAGTTTTGACTCTTCTCTTCTCAAATTTCACTAAAAAAATTTAGGATCACGCGGGTATCTTGGGATCGTTCCGATGGTTTTATGATGAGAACATTGTCTTGGTGCCTCCTGTCAGGGGTTTTGTGGAAGTGTCCCGGGGAGTTGAGCTCTGAGGTGTTGTCGTCATAATTTTATCGTTGCAGTTCTGGAATACCTGAGTCTAGTACGCCGACATCGAAAATCTCTTTTATGCAGTTCGTTGGTGAGATAACCACGACGCCACCCAGTACAGGGGTGGGAGTTCGGGAGTATCGCCATAACTTGTATAACAGATGCTTTTTGAAGGTTGAGGTAGATGGTTTTCGAAGTTTTTTCTCGGTTATGTGTTGAAGGATGGATACAGCTGGATGTAGGATCTGCTAGATTTGGGTGAGATATTATGCTTCCCCTGTATCCCCAACACCTGATTGCATAACCGGAAAGGTTCGGGAGTTTCATAGGTGGGAATTCTAGTAGCTCTAGTTCTTCTTCCAAGGATAGTTGGTTTGAGATTGGGATTTCTTACCGATTATTCATTCTTGATCCGTACCTTGTTGATTTATTTCTCTACCTTAATTCTAAGTGGCTTCTCAATTTATGGACATGTGACCATTTCAAGAGGAATGCATTCGTTCATTTTGTTCGGATGTGAAGGCTATAGGTTGCAATTTTCATTCCGTTGGATTCAGCTTCATTTTATCTGTCTATGTGCTAATGGTGGTCAACCTCTTCAGGTTGGCTCCTCCAACGCGCACGACTCCGAATCCTGATCCGCCACCACCTCCACCTCCTCCGGAGGCATGGCAAGCTGTGATGGCCGCAACCAATGCAAACACACAGTTGATCATGCAAATTCTTCAAGAGCGTAATCAAGGCAACCAAGGGAACCAAGGCAACAATCAGAATCACTTTGCTTCACTCAACCAGTTCCTTGCTAATGGGCCAAAGACTTTCAACAATTGTGTTGAGGCAACCGATGCTGACGATTGGCTTGTGGATCTGTGCAAGCATTTCGAGTGCAGTAACGTTAGGCCTGAGGACTTCGTCAAGTTTGCTTCCTTCCAACTCAAAGATCAAGCTGCAGAATGGTTCCAGCAGTACAAGGATTCCAGAGGTGGACGTGTAATTACCTGGGATGAATTCCGTCAAGATTTCAGAGCTCACCATATCCCTCAAAGCACGGTCGAAAGAAAGCGTGAGGAATTCCGCAACCTGAAGCAAGGCTCTTTGTCTGTCTATGACTACAACAAGTTGTTTCAGAAGCTCGCCCGCTTTGCCAAGCAGGACGTCCCTGATGAGAAGAGCATGATATACCAGTTCAGGGGTGGTCTCAGAGAAGAAATTCAGCTAGCTCTTGTTCTCTTTGAGCCCTTGAGGTACGATGAGTTCTACAACATGGCATTGAAGCAAGAGGCCGCTCAATTGAGGTGTGATGCTTCCAAGAAGCGAGTCAGAGATGCTACTCCTTCTTCCTCTACTCAAGTGGCCAAGCAGCAGAAGTATTGGCTTCCTCCTCCTCCATTTCGTCAGCTGTATCAGCAGAAGAGCAAAGGTGGCAGTGGATCTTCCCACCCACCCAACCCTGGCTTTCAGAACAAGACTTCATCTCAAGCTCCAAGATTGAGTGCTCCGTACAACCGTCCGCTTTCAGAGGTCACGTGCAACAAGTGCCAACAGAAGGGTCACTATGCCAACAAGTGTCTCAACCAGAGGCGTCTTCCTCCTCCTCCTCCTGTGATATCAGCAAGTACAGCTGTGGTCAAGCATAACCCCAAGCACGCTAAGGTCAACTTGCTGAATGCAGCTCAGGCAGAGGACTCATCACATGTCATCATGGTAACTTTCCAGTTAACTCTTTTCTCGCAAAAGTTCTTTTTGACACGGGTGCATCGCATTGTTTCATGTCAAGATCATTTGTTTCCAAGCATGACTTCATTTCACAAATGTTGGGTAAACCTATGGGAGTGGTTTCTCCGGCTAAGTCTATGAGGGCTACTTCAATAGTCCCGGATGTTTCTATCATGTTGGGTGACTTCAAGTTTCTGGCTTCTCCAATGGTTCTGGGTAACTCGGATATTGATCTTATTCTCGGAATGGATTGGCTTTCTAAGCACAAGGCTCAGCTTGATTGTGCAGCCAGGCAGATTCAATTGACTCATTCGTCTGAGGATGTAATTGTGTTGCCGCTCGTGATGATACCATCCGTCTGTTTTCTCTCAATGAGAAGAGGGAACTTGATGCCATCTCGCAAATTCCAGTCATTTGCGAATATCAAGACGTCTTTCCAGAAGAGCTTCCAGGAATGCCTCCGCACCGGCCAGTTGAATTCGTTATTGATCTTGAGCCCGGTATGGAACCAGTGTGCAAGCGTCCTTACAAGCTCGGACCTGAAGAGTTGAAGGAGCTGAAGAAGCAACTCGATATTCAAGAGAGAATGGGTCTCATCTGGCCTAAATCTTCTCCGTGGGGTTGTGGTGTTCTTTTTGTGAAGAAGAAGGATGGAACGGACCGACTTTGTGTTGATTACCGTCCATTGAACAAGAAGACCATCAAGAACAAATACCCACTTCCCAACATCAACGAGCTGTTCGAACAACTCAAAGGTGCCCAAGTATTCTCCAAGCTTGATCTCCGTATGGGTTATCATCAGATTCGAATCCGTGAGCAAGATATTCCCAAGACGGCTTTCAGGACAAGCTATGGTTCATATGAATACACTGTCATGTCTTTTGGCCTCGTCAACGCTCCTCCGACTTTCTCTCGCATGATGAACTTCATCTTCAACACCTACACCAATGACTTCGTTTTGGTCTATCTCGACGACATTCTGGTTTTCTCTAAGAACAAGGAAGATCATGCCAAGCACTTGCGTTTGGTGCTCGATAAGCTCAGAGAACACAAGTTCTATGCCAAGTTCTCCAAGTGCGAATTTTGGCTTGATGAGGTTCTTTATCTTGGTCATATCATCTCTGCTAAGGGCATTGCAGTGAATCCTGAGAAGGTGTCTGCAATTGTGAATTGGGAACCTCCTCAGAACGTGAAGCAACTTCGTAGCTTCCTCGGTCTCGCAAGCTACTGTCGAAGATTCATTGAAAACTTCTCCAAGATCGCGAATCCTCTCTCAAATCTTCTCCAGAAGCACGTCAAGTACGTTTGGTCTCCGAAGTGTGACATTGCTTTCAACACTTTGAAAGAGAAATTGGTCACTGCTCCAGTTTTGACTCCGCCTGATGAATCCAAACCGTACGAGGTCTTTTGTGATGCCTCTCTCCAAGGTCTTGGCGCAGTGTTGATGCAAGAGAAGAAAGTTGTTGCTTATACCTCTCGCCAGTTGAAGCCCAATGAGAAGAACTACCCCACTCATGCTCTTGAGTTGGCGGCAGTTGTGCATGCTCTTTTGACTTGGAGACATCTCTTATTGGGAAGAAAAGTGGACATTTTCACTGATCACGAGAGTCTCAAGTACATCTTCACTCAGCCTAATCTCAACCTCAGGCAAACTCGATGGGTCGAAATGATTCAAGAGTATAATCCGAGTATCGAGTATACTCCAGGCAAGGCCAATGTGATTGCTGACGCATTGAGCAGGAAGGCTTACTGCAACAGTCTGATTCTCAAGCCTTATCAACCCGAGCTTTATGAAGCTTTCCGCAAACTTAATCTGCAAGTTGTTCCTCAAGGTTTCCTCCCCAACCTTCAAGTCTCTCCTACCTTGGAAGACCAGATTCGCCAAGCCCAGCTTCTTGATGCTATGGTGAAAAAGGTGAAGATTGGGATTGCCAAGAGTTAACCCAAGTACAAGTGCTACCGCCTTGATGACAAGGATAGTCTCTTCTTCGAGGATCGTATTGTTGTGCCCAAAGGTGACCTCCGTAAAGTGATCATGAACGAGGCTCACAATTCTCTCCTCTCCATCCACCCTGGGAGCACGAATATGTATCAGGACCTCAAGCAGGCTTATTGGTGGACTCGAATGAAGCGCGAGATTGCTCAATTCGTGAATGAATGTGATGTCTGCAGAAGAGTGAAGGCAGAGCACCAAAGGCCAGCGGGTCTCCTCCAACCTCTTGCCATTCCAGAATGGAAGTTTGACCACATTGAGATGGACTTCGTGACTGGGTTTCCAAAGTCCAAGCGTGGCAATGATGCTATATTCGTTGTCATCGACAAACTCACCAAAGTGGCTCATTTTCTGCCTATCAAAGAGTCAATCACTGCAGTTCAATTGGCGGAGCTCTATACCTCTCGAATTGTCTCTCTCCATGGTATTCCACAAGTGATCTCTTCAGACCGTGGCAGCATATTTACCTCCAAGTTTTGGGATTCTTTTCAGAAGGCCATGGGCACCAACATCCGCTTCAGCACAGCTTTCCATCCTCAAACTAGCGGTCAAGTTGAGCGTGTCAACCAGATTCTTGAAGATATGCTCAGGGCTTGTGTGATCTCCTTCGGCATGAAGTGGGAGGATTGTCTTCCATATGCTGAATTCTCCTACAACAACAGTTTTCAAGCAAGTTCGGGCAAGGCCCCATTTGAAATTCTGTATGGCAGGAAGTGTCGTACCCCTCTCAACTGGTCTGAAACCGGTGAATGTCAGCTTCTCGGAAATGACTTAATCACAGAGGCAGAGGAAATGTGCAAAGTCATTCGAGATAACCTCAAAGCAGCCCAATCCCGTCAGAAGTGCTACTATGATAGTAAGCACCGTGATTTGGCTTTCGAGATTGGAGATCATGTTTACCTCCGCGTCTCTCCTATGAAAGGTACTTGTCGCTTCGGTATCAAAGGGAAGCTTGCCCCTAGATACGTGGGACCTTTCAAGATTGTCAGCAAGAGAGGCGATCTCGCCTATCAACTCGATCTTCCTTCAAACTTTGCAAATGTTCATGATGTGTTCCATGTCTCTCAGCTTCGGCAGTGCTTCAAGACTCCTGACCGCACCATCAACTTCGAGGACATTGAGCGCCAAGAAGATCTATCCTATCGTGAGCACCCCGTTGCTATTCTTGAAGAGACTGAACGCAAGACTCGCAACAAGTAAATCAAATTCCTGAAAGTCAAGTGGTCACACCATTCCGACCGTGAAGCTACCTGGGAACGCGAGGATCACCTCCGTTCTGAGTACCTGGTGTTCTTTCAGTCCTAGATCTCGGGACGAGATCCTTTCGTAGTGGTGGAGTGTTGTAACACCCCGGATATGACTTTCCCAATTTGTACTCCAACTCTTGCCGTTTCCGGCGTTAATTTATTTTATTTTCTTGGGTTCGGGTTTTTGTCTCCTGTGTTGTTGTCGTTGTCATGCATCTCATATCATGTCATCATGTGCATTGCATTTGCATACGTGTTCATCTGATGCATTCGAGCATTTTCCCCGTTGCCCATTTTGCAATCCGGCGCTTCGTTCTCCTTCGGTGGTCATTTATACCTTTCTTTCGTGTGTGGGGATTAAACATTTCCGGATTGGACCGAGACTTGTCAAGCGGCCTTGGTTTACTACCGGTAGACCGCCTGTCAAGTTTCGTACCATTTGGACTTCGTTTGATACTCCAACGGTTAACCGAGGGACCGAAAAGGCCTCGTGTGTGTTGCAGCCCAACACACGAAAACCCCTCCAACGGTTAACCGCGGCAGCCCAACACCCCTCCAATTTGGCCCAAACCCCACCAAAACCATCTCCATCATCTAGATCATACGATCACGATCGCGTGGCCGAAAACCGCACCTCATTTGGACTCTCCTAGCTCCTCCTATGCCTATATATAGCCCCTTCCCAAAAATCTCGGATCCACTCCAACCCTAACCCTAGTCCCCGTCCATCCGGCGCGCTGGACACGTCCGGCCGCAACCGGACGAAATCGCCTCGCCAACCGCGAGCCGCCACGTGGGCAGCCGCGCCCACATCGCCGCCTCCTCCTGCCGCCGGCCCGCTCGGCCCGCAAGGGGCCCTCCCGGCCCACGCGCGTGCCGCCGCCCAAGCCTTCGCCCCGCCGCCGCCACCTCTCGCTCCGGCGGCCAGCCCCGCCGCAGACGCCATCGCCGGCGGGCTCAAGTGCACCTTCCGGTCAGCACCACGCCGGGCCGCCGCGGCCACCGCCACCCCCAACGCCGCGTGCACCCTCCGACCAGCCGCCGCCTTCCCGACCTCGTCGCCGGCCAGATCCGGCCGAGGGAGAGCCGGATCCAGCGACCCTGTCCTCGCCGGCCGCCTCTGAGTCTTCTCCGGCGAGATCCGCCACCGCTTTGTTTTGCGTGCCCAGGTCAACCCTAGATCCGCGGGTGATGATTTTCTTCTAAGTCCTCAAATTCCCAGATCCATATGCCTATGTTCATCGTGCCGTAACTTTGCAGCCGTCGCTCCGTTTTGGGCATATAGCATATCAAAATGTTCATCTCAGAGAGCACATCATTTCATTCCATTGCATCATTTTCATTTGAGTTCATATTGATGGCCGAAATGCTGTTGGAAGAGTGCTACTAGAGATAATTGTCAGATCTGCTGCTCCATTTAGATATTTGTCATTTTTGCCATGATTATTGTGTGCATGCTATGCCATGAGCTCTACATATGTTTTGTTAAGGGTTTTGCCATCTTTCCAGAGGTGCAACCCATGTATTTTTGTGATGTGTGTGGTGACTAGCACAAGCTTGCATAGTGAGGCACTTGGTAATGCTGATTTCAGGGACTTAGCATTTCCACTAAGTCCTTGAGCTGTTTATCTCATATGGCCATATGTTCATGTTGTTTCCTAGTGATCCATGCCTCTTTTGAGGATGATCAGTAAGGATGTTTTGTTAATCTTGTAGTGCTCTATCCATCCATGTCTTTGTTTGCAATTATGGAGCAACCTAGCTTGAGTCAATCGAGCTCTACTTTTCCTACTTCGTAAATCTGGGCAGATTCTCTACTTGTTAGCGATTTTGCCGATGATGTTGTAGTTGATCCGTGCATTCTATGTTATTGTTCTTGCCATGTCTAGCTTGAATTTTGTGTATTCTTGATGGGTGTATGCTTATATTGTCATGACTTGCTCCGTAGTGAGTGCATCGAGCTCGTAAACATGCCTACATGATATCTGTTTCAGCATGCTCCAGTTTTCACTAAGTCTGTGATCCGATTATGTTTTTGCCATGTTCACATGCTTGCAATTGTATTTTCTGATCCCTTTTGGCTCAAGGTCACTAAGGGACTTTTGTTAAGCTCTTAGAGTAGCTCCATGTCATGCTTTACTATGCCATGTTCAGGTCCTGTAGCATGTAGATTTGTTGCTCCAAAGAGTGCTATCTGATCTGAAATTCCAGACAAGTGTTAATTTCACTAAGTCTGAAATCTGTTTGCCATATGCATTTTTGCCATGCTTGTTTGAACCTGTTAATGGATGAATTGGCCGTAGCTCAGTGCTAGACTTTTGTTAAGCATCATGAATGCATCCCTTCCATGTATTTTTTTTGTCATGTTTGGGTGCTGTAGCTTGTTCATCTCTTTGCATTTAGATGGCTACTTGCTGTAAATCGCAGACCGGTGTCATATTTGAATCGCTTGCCATTTCCAAACCGTAACTCCGATTCCGGTGTTCTTTATGTCGTTTTCAAGCGACTTCATCTCATATTTCCAGTGGCACACTTGGATTTCAAAGTTGAGGCCAGGTTCATGCATCCCTTATTAAATCTTGCATATGCATCCCGCATCGCATCCCGCATAGCATACCATCCTTGCATCATATTGTTTGATCCTGGCACGTGGTTGATTGTGTCCTTGTTACTTGTTTGTCTTGTTTGGCTAGAGCCGGGAGATGAGTTCGCTAACAAGGAGCCCGTTGAGTTTGCTTTCGAGGGTCCAGTCAACTCTAACAACTTTGCAGGCAAGATGATCATACCCTCGAAATCACTACTATCTTTGCTTTGCTAGATGCTCGCTCTTTTGCTATGCCAATGCTACGATGCCTACCACTTGCTTTCAAGCCTCCCAAATTGCCATGTCAAACCTCTAACCCACCATGTCCTAGCGAACCGTTGATTGGCTATGTTACCGCTTTGCTCAACCCCTCTTATAGCGTTGCTAGTTGCAGGTGAAGATTGGAGACCGTTCCTTGTTGGAACATTATTTACTTGTTGGGATATCATTATATTGCCATGTTATCTTAATGCATCTATATACTTGGTAAAGGGTGGAATGCTCAGCCTCTCGCCTAGTGTTTTGTTCCACTTGCCGCCCTAGTTTCCGTCATATCGGTGTTATGTTCCCGGATTTTGCGTTCCTTACGCGATTGGGTTATAATGGGAACCCCTTGACAGTCCGCCTTGAATAAAACTCCTCCAACAATGCCCAACCTTGGTTTTACCATTTGCCACCTAGCCTTTTCCCTTGGGTTTCGCGGACTCAAGGGTCATCTTATTTTAAACCCCCCGGGCCAGTGCTCCTCTGAGCGTTGGTCCAACCTAGAGCACCGTGCGGGACCGTCCCGTGGCAACTTGGGTTACGTTGGCTCCCGTACGCTTAGCTTATCCGGTGTGCCCTGAGAACAAGATATGTGCAGCTCCTATCGGGATTTGTCGGCACATCGGGTGGTGTTGCTGGACTTGTTTTACCATTGTCGGAGTTGTCTTGAAGAACCGGAATGCCGAGTCTGATCGGAATGTCTCGGGACGAGGTCTATTCCTTCGTTGACCATGAGAGCTTGTCATGGGCTAAGTTGGGACTCCCCTGCAGGGATTTGATCTTTCAAAAGCCGTGCCCGCGGTTATGGGCAGATGGGAATTTGTCAATGTCCGGTTGTAGATAACTTGAACCTTAACTAAATTAAAATGAATCAACTGAGTGTGTTACCGTGATGGCCTCTTTTCGGTGGAGTCCGGGAAGTGGACACGGTGTTGGAGTAATGTTTGCCGCAGGATTTGCCCTCTAGTTATGCGTTCGCGCTTTGCCTCCTCTTCTCGCTCTCTTTTGCGAACAGGATAGCCACCATATTTGCTAGTCGCTTGCTCCAGCTCCTCATAATTACCTTGCCTTACCTATAAGCTTAAATAGTCTTGATCGTGAGGGTGCGAGATTGCTGAGTCCCTGTGGCTCACAGATTACTATTACTCCAGATGACGCGCTTGAGCTCAAGTGGGAGTTTGACGAGGACTCTCAATGATACTATGTTTCCTTTCCTGATGATCAGTAGTGGTGCCCAGTTGGGGGTGATCGGGACCGTGTCGCATGTTGGGTTATCTTTTATTTTGGCGCCGTAGTCAGGCCATGAGTGTTTGGATGATGTAATGTTATTTATGTACTTGATTAACGTGGCGAGTGTAAGCCAACTACGTTATCTCCCCTTTTAATATCTATATTACATGGGATGTTGTGAAGATTGCTTAACTTGTGACTTATGCCTTCAATGCGATTATGTCTCTAAGTCGTGCCTCGACACGTGGGAGCTATAGTCGCATCGATCGTGTTACAGTTAATGAAGTCCCAGGCCGACTGGTGTGGCCCTTGGGCCGAGTTCTGGAGTCTTCGAGTCCGCCGCCGCAGTCCCCAGGCCGGGTTCGACTGTGGCGGCTTTGGAGTCATCCGCCAAAATCCCCGTACCAACTGCCGGGGCTCTGGAGTCGGATCCGACGTCTTCGGGAGGAGCCGGCACAAAAATGGATTCTGATTCTGGTGAAGGCTTGACAAACGGCTTGAGGAGGCGTTGAAGGGCGACGTCAGATGGTATTGCTTGGCAGGTAGAGCCAATTCGTGCCAAGGCATCTGCTTGGTCGTTGTCGTTGCTTGGCACATGGCGGAACTCGCACCCTTCGAAATACCCGCTGAGTTGATACACGAGGAAACGGTAACTTGCCATGTTTGCATCTTTCGCATCCAGTCGCCAGATGACTGCTGGACCACTAAGCCGAGTCGCCATAACACAAGATCCGGTGGATGCCAAGTTCTTTGGCAAGCCAGAGCCCATGAATGAGCGCCTTGTACTCGGCGACGTTGTTGGAGGCGGAAAAATGGATTTGCAGTGCATATTTGAGCTTGTCGCCTTTAGGAGAGGTGAGGACAACACCGGCTCCCAAGCTGGTGCGCATTTTGGAGCCGTCAAAATGCATCCGCCAATGGGTGGAGTCAGGCACTGGAGGTAGGTACTGGGTTTTGGCCCAGTCGACAAGGAAGTCGGCCAGTGCTTGTGACTTGATAGCGGTGCGGGGCTGGTAGTGGATGGTGTAGGGAGCCAGCTCTATGGCCCACTTGGCCACTCGGCCAGAAGCATCTCGGCTACCAATGATCTCGGCAAGTGGGGCCGTGCAGACCATCGTGATTGGATGCTCTTGAAAGTAAGGCTTCAATTTCTTGGCAGTAAAGTGTACGCCATAGCACATCTTCTGGTAGTGGGGGTTAGTTCTGCTTGGAGGTCGACAGTACCTCACTCAGGTAATATACCGGTCTCTGATAGGTAGCGCCTTGCCTTCTTCCTTGTGTTCCACTACAATGACCGTGCTGACTACCCGGCTGGTGGCGGCGATGTATAGGAGCATAGGTTCCTTTGGAGTCGGAGCCGCCAGGACCGGTGGAGTAGTCAGCATCTTCTTCAACTGGAGAAAAGCTTCGTCCTCCTTATGGTTCCACTCGAAAAAAGTGGTCTTCTTCATGAGTTGGTATAAGGGGAGAGCTTTCTCGCCCAGCCAACTGATGAATCGGCTGATGGACGCCAAGCAGTCGGTGAACTTTTGCACATCCAGTAGTCGGCTGGGTACCTCCATTCTCTCAATGGCCTTGATCTTTACTGGGTTGCATTCTATGCCGCGTTCAGAGACCAGGAAGCCAAGGAGCTGGCCAGCTGGTACTCCGAAGACACACTTCTCAGGGTTGAGCTTGATCTGGAATCGGCGCAGGTTCTCAAAGGTCTCCTTGAGGTCTTCCAACAGTGTTCCACGCTTTTCTGTTTTCACCACCACGTCTTCCACGTAGACGTGGGCGTTCCTGTCGAGCTGCTTGAGGAGACACTTCTGCATGCAATGCTGAAAGGTGGCGCCAGCATTCCTTAAGCCGAACGTCATGGTGAGGTAGCAGAAGGCTCCAAACGGCATGATGAAGGCGGTCTTCAGTCTGTCAGCTGGGTTCAGCTTGATCTGGTGATATCCTGAGTATGCATCCAAGAAACTCAACAACTCGCATCCGTCTGTGGATTCTATCACCTGGTCGATTCTTGGTAAAGCAAATGGGTCCTTGGGGCAGGCCTTGTTGAGGCTCGTGTAGTCAATACACATTCGCCACTGCTTGTTCTTCTTCAGTACCAGGACCGGATTTGCTAGCCATTCTGGAAAGAACACTTCCATAATGAAGCCGACTACTAGGAGTCGGGCTATCTCTTCTCCGACAACTCTTCTCTTCTCTTTTGATAGGCGGTGCAGTGGCTACCTGACCGACTTTGCATCAGATCGGACATGTAACTTGTGCTCGGCGAATTCCGTCGGTACACCTGGCATGTCTTTGGGGGACCATGCGAAGATGTCCCGATTCTCACGGAGGAAATCGACGTGCTCGCCTTCCTATTTGCTGTCGAGGTTTGCACCTATGACAGCGTACCTCTTTGCGTGCTCCGGATCCAAGGGTATCTTCTTTGTCTCTTTGGCCGGTTTGAACGAACCTTCAGCCTCCGACTCCTTCGGGTTGGGCGATACGTCGGGCTGCTTGCCGGCCATTGCCACAACTCGCTCAAGGAGCCACTTCTCGGCCGCGATTACCATGGACTCGGCCAGCCGACTGTTCTCAGCCACGCAAGCGGACGACTTCCGGTAGTCGCCGGCCATAGTCAAAATTCCCCTGGAACTGGGCATCTTCATCTTAAGGTAGGCGTAGTGGGGGACCGCCATGAACTTGGCCAAGGCGGGTCGGCCAAGTAGCGCATGGTATGGGCTCTCAAGGTCCACCACCTCAAACCAAACAGACTCTCTGCAGAAGTGATATTTGTCTCCAAAGAGGACGTCCATCAGGACCTTGCCGATGGGTGAGCAGGAAAGCCCAGGAACAATGCCGTGGAACACAGTCCAGCTGTTCTGGAGCTGTCTTTGCTTGATTCCTAACTTCTCCATGGTGTCCTTGTACAGGATATTGATGCTGCTGCCTCCGTCTATCAGAACTCGCGAGAAGCGCGCGGCTCATCTGTCCGTAGCAAAGGTGGCGTCTAGGACCAAGGCATAGGAGCCCGGACTCGGCATCACTTCTGGGTGGTCAGCCCTGCTCCAGCTGATGGGCTTCTCGGACCAATGCATGAACTCCGGCGTCTCCGATGCTACTGCATTCACCTCTTGTCGCTGCAGCCGCCTGCTGCGTCGATCATCAGCCACACTGGTGAACACCACATAGGCTCCATGCTCTTCAGGGTATTCGTCTTGTACTGCACCGACTGGCCTGACAGCCGGCTGCTGGGGCAGCGGCGGAGGCGGCTGCCCAGCAGGCGGGGGAGGCAGGAGGCCGTCTCCCTTAGCAATCCTGGTGAGCTAGTGGCACTTCCGGGTGGTGTGATTCGACGGCTTCGCGCTGCTATGGAACTTTCAAGGTCCATCCAAGGTCTGCTCATAGGAGAAGGCCGGCAACCAGTTTGGCTTGCCGCCTTTCTGTCGTTTGGGTGGAGGCTGCTCATCCGGCTGCTGGGCTTCAACGGTCGCGACCTGCCGGCTGCTGGAAGCCGGCTGCGGGGCCTTGCGCTTGTGGTCACCCTGCTATTGTCGCCGGCTAGGGTCTGCCACCGGAGTTCTTGGAGCTTGAGGGGCCACTTTGCCAGTTGTGCTGATTTGAATCTCCGCCTTCACGGAGGAGTCGGCCGTGGCGTACTTGTCCGCTATGATCAGCAGCTCGTCGAGGGTTTCTGGCTCGTCGCAGAGGAGCTTGTGCTTGAGGAGGGTGCCTTCTCTGCACCCGGCTGTGAAGTACTCGATGGTCTGCACCTCGTGCACGCCCTCACAGGAGTTCCGAAGCTCGGCCCAACGTGTGAGGTAATCGCGAGTCGACTCATCAGGGCCTTGCACGCACAAGGAGAGCTGACGAGGCTTGGGAGGACGCTTGTACGTGCTGGTGAAGTTGCGGACGAATGCTTCGGTGAAGTCGACCCAGCTGTTGATGCTGCGGGGCTTTAGGCTGTTCAGCCATGTCCGGGCCGTGCCCTGAGCATGAGAGGAACGTACTTTACGGCGACATGCTTGTTGGCATTTGCTATGCTGCCAGCCATGGAGTAGTCGACTAGCTAGTCTTCCGGCTTTACGGAGCCGGTATACTTGGGCGTGTCTCTTGGGAGCGTGAACCCTCTAGGGAAGGGCTCGTCCTGAATGCGGGGCCCGAAACAAGGCGGACCCAGCTCATCTTCTTCTTCCAACGCTAAGGATCGGTGAAGTCGGTCGATCCGGTGGCGGGCGTCATTCTCTCCAACTCCCTCTCGGCGGCCAAGGCGGTCGCCGAGAGTCGGATGGTCAACAGGCGGCGGGGAGACTCGCCTCTCCTTGCAGGGAGTGGGAGGCGGACAGTCTTCCCGTCGTTCCACTGCTCTTGGGTGGCTGTCTCGGTCGCGCTCTATGGTAATGTGAGTCCGACTGTGGCTGACAGCCGCGCCTTGATCTCGGTGAAGGTCGTTGTTTGGCCGCTGTGGCACCTCCGTGTGGCAGCCGGCCTCGTTCTGCGCCGCGGACGCGTCGAGGAGCCGCTGGACTCGCTCCATCATGAGGCGGCGTTCTTCGCCCTCGAAATTGTCCAGCTCATCCGCCGCTACCTGGGCGGCTCGGATGTTCTCCGCTCGTGTAGCGTACACAGGGCGGCTTGCCCCAAACAGGTTGGCGATGGCTATGCCGCGCTGCTGGACCGCGCCAAGGCGGCCGGGCCCCGCCGGGGCCGGCGAGCCCCCGACGGTGCGATCCATCTCCCGCTGGTAGGCTTCTGACAAGCGTCTCATGCTGGCCAGCTTCTTCGCCCCTTCAACGAGCTGAAGGCGGCACGCCTCCAACGTCTCTGCGTCAGTGTCTTCCAGAATGGGCGCAGTTAGGTTTTGTAGCGCCGCGCCGAGTGAGTCGTGCGCTCCTCCGCCGGGGAGCTCATCATGACTAATGACTAGCACCTCGGTGACGGTGCTTCCGTCGCTCCCCGCGCGAGGGAGGGGTTCGTCATAGACCACCACATTA
Source organism: Triticum aestivum (assembly GCF_018294505.1). Lineage (NCBI taxonomy): Eukaryota > Viridiplantae > Streptophyta > Magnoliopsida > Poales > Poaceae > Triticum > Triticum aestivum. The sequence continues at coordinate 162,818,975 of NC_057809.1, read as the reverse complement.
GTGGGAAATGCGTCGAGCGATGCGGTGTCGGAGTCGACCAGCATCCGGTCGGTGGAGCCCACAGACTCCAAGTCTACGGCAGGCTCGCCGGAAACGTGGAGTTGATCGAGGAGTCCCGCGAGGAGGTTCTCGGAGCCGCCCGTGCCTGCGTTGGATGCAGGCTCGTCGGAGAGGCGAACCTCACCGACAAGTTCGGCCAGGCAGCTGGCTGCGCAGGTGATCTCAATGCCACGCAGCGCGTCGACGCAAACTCCGTCTGGCGTGCCTGGCTGGCTGCGCTCGCCAGGTAGGAAAAGGGTTCCCGTCCAGAATAGGTCTCCGGACGGCGGTGCACCAGGCCCCACGGTGGGCGCCAAATGTCGGGGGTTGGGTGCGACATATGCCAAAGGATGGCTTATCATGGTGGGGGCGAGTAGAACGTCGCCGGTGCCTGGAAACGGGATGAGGCAAAGGCATGCAGCGGCGAATCTTACCCAGCTTCAGGGATCTCCGGGGAGATAATACCCCTACTGCTGCTCTGCGGGGTCTCCGCATGATCACTATGGCAAAGTGTTTACACGGTTGCTCCTTGAGCTGTTTTCTGGTGGTTGGAGAGGGCGAGGCTAGCTCTCTCCCTTCTATATGATCTGGTCTAGAGCTAATGGGTTCCAACCATTTGCATGGGTGCCCTGGGAGGTTTATATAGGCCTACCCCCCAGGGGTACAATGGTAATCTGGCTGGACGTGGGCCCAGCCGTCAGCGCCTCTGGCCTGCGTCTTCTCTGCCGACCGCTGGGGCTCGCCGGCTGGCGGGACCCGTTGACTGACCTGGTATGGAGCCGACAGGCCGCGTCCGCCGCTGGCGGGTCTTGCCGGCTGGCGGGACCCGTTGACTGACCTGGTATGGAGCCGACAGGCCGCGTCCGCCGCTGGCGGGTCTTGCCGGCTGTTGGTTACTGTAGCCTTGCTTCTGATAACGCGGGCTTGATCATGAGGTCGTGGCAACAGCCCCACCGCCTGGCGGGCGATCACTATTGCCACTCCCCATCACATCTTGATTAATGGCGCGTGGGCCCCGTGGGAGGGCTCGGCCGACTCCCAGGGGCCGACTCTCGACGGGTTTGACTGGTGGTCTTCTTGCCGTCTCCTGGGGTCTCACTGACTGGTGGGACCCGCTGCCTCTAGGCCGTACAGACAAGCCGTCGTGGGTGCAGGATTCGGCCCTGCCGTGCTAATGTTAGGGCCGGCATGGCAATAGTGCCACGCCGCACGGAGATCTTTCGGGGTACGGCGTGCTGTGGCCATGCCTGCCCTTGGTAAGGGGCAGGGGCGGGCTTCGTCGTTGCCACTCCCCTGCCCCGTCCCATTTGATGAGGTCGTGGGGGTGTTGGAGTCGCAGGCCGACTCCCCAAAGCCGGCTTCTCTGGAAGTCGCCAGTCGGGAGTCGGCTTTCCCTGAAGTCATCCTTGGGACTCGGCCGTGAGTGGTCAGTTGGCCATCCTGCCGTTGGCTTCTTGAAGGCGGCTCTTCGTCCTGGGGTCTTGAGGGGCACAGCCTACCCCGATGTCTTGAAAGGTTCTGGGGCTCGGGTTGGCCTACCCGTGGCCCATTACTCCGACAAGTACTAATACCTGCATAGTGGGAACATATTCAGGTTTGGTACGTACTAGTAGGTGTGACCAGGCTTGCACTTAATTGTAGCACTAGTACTTTTGAATGTGATGGGAATAAGGTAAAGATAAATTGATGGGTTTTGGTTTCGAGGCCCGAAACGGCTCTCGATCAGTTTAGTGGAACATAAATTTCAAGTAGACTACACTGCTCAGATGCGTAAATATTATGTTACTTTCAAAAATTGGCACAAAATACGAAGGAGACCAATGGAAGTACTACTAGCAACCCATGATTTAACTACTCGCATGCGTTCAATGGAGTAGTAATGTCTTTCTTCCGCCCTCACGTCCACTCAATTTGCATGCGCTGTATTAATTGACCATCAATGAAGTGAAGGACTTTACATGCGTCAAATTATCACATCAGGTGGATCTTGGTACAAAATTGCGTCCGCCCGTGTACTCGCGTGTGCGTGCGAGGGAATGAGTGCGTGCGTGGCGTGCGTGCACATCTTCGCTTCGTGCATGTACCGCCAATGTGTCTCAGGGAGGACGAGTACATTCTTCTGGAACTAGCAGCACGTCACTGTGATCAATCATGCAAGGATGTCACGACAACGCCTCCACATGTGCCACGTGGCTTCATGAACTGTAAGAGAGACACTGTGTAGCGTGCCATTGTGTTTTGCACATACTCTAAGTACTATTAAGGTACACGTGCATTGCACGCGTCAGATTTTGCAACCAAATTATGAATAAATACCACACTATAGCATGTAAGCTCTGAGTCATATATGCCTGATGTAGACCTTCGTTTAATTCCTATAGTTCATCTCATTCAAAATGAATTAGTTTTTATAAAAAAACTAGGGCCTCTTTGATTCATAGGATTTCCAAAACGTGGGAATTGGAAGAACATGGGATTAGAGTGGAATGTCGTCTTGAATCCTAAAGGATTGTACAAGTGTTTGATTCTGCATAAAAAACGCAGAATTCTTTCAAAGAGGTTTGAGTGGATGGGATATTTCCTATGAAATCTAATGCAAATGAATCTTATGGAAAAATTCCTATGGTTTACAATCCTACGAATCAAACAACCAAGATAGGAAAAATTCCTAAGGATTAGAATCCTCCAAAATTCCTTTGAGAATCCTTTGAATCAACGAAGCCCTTAATCTATTTTATGATTCATGGAATTGTGTGTTGTAAAGCATAAAGTAAAAACAAATAATGGCAATTCAACTAGAAAAAAAGTTTGGGCTGTTATGATACGGCAGACTCTAGAACAAAGGAGAACCACTGTTGTTTCGAGATTTGTGCATTATGCTTAAGTTCAACCATGGAGTCTGCTAGATTGTACACGTGGCAAAATCTGGTGGGGGGCTAGAAGATGGTGCGAGGGGCCGAGTGGAGGGAGACTATGAAGGAGTGCACAACTTTGAGATCGATATTTAGAGAGAGGGGACGAGAACATGCACTATTGCGTGCAGTGGAGGAGCCATGAAAAATGTCCCATGATCTAGGGGGGCAAGCATTGCTAATCCTTTACGAGGAGGGTCAATTCATCAACTTAAACCATTTTACTAGCATTTGTCTAATGATCACATTCATATTAGCCTTGATATATAGTGATGTTAGGGGGAGGCAGGGCCCTTGATGCCCCGTGTCTTCAGCATTATGCGCGTGTCTGAGAGATGAAGCGGAAGGCATGGATGATGAGAGGGGGGGCATTGGATATATAATTAATGTGGGTGTATTAGCTATATATGTAATCCTATATAGAGAGGTATAGATTGATTGATGTGGACGTGGGAAAGAGGGTGAGACCTCACTAGATATATAGATTGATCGGTTTATCTGGAAAACTATGAAAGACCTGGCTATATACACACACACAGAGGAACATCGATCGTTGCACATGCACGTGAGAGATAAAGAATGCCTGATATGATGGAGAGGGGGATGTGTGTGTGTGTGCCTTCATGGGAGACCGGCCTAAAGAAAAAGATTGCATGTGTGCGATGGATAATGCGGACTGGTAGTGTGTGTGCATGCATGCACGAGAGAAAGTTAGTGGTACAATTATAAAGAGAAGACCAATGTGTGGGTGTAAAAGACTAGGTGAGGTCATAATCAATGTAAAGTTGAATTCAAATATTTGAATAAGAGATCATGATGTTTGAAACCCATGCATGCATGAATATAACTGAGATCTGCGCGGTGTGGTTTGGAAACGAGCATGTTGTAATGTATACACATTGAACAAGGTCAGACTGGTTTGAATTTGAGATACCGATGGCAGACATCGTTTGGCCACATTGCATCCGTGCATGGACACACTATTCTAATTGGAGATGATGGGTGGCTTTCGCATCACATATCTATATCTATACCCCTATATATATTATATTTTATAATTTTTTATATAGTGTGCGGATAACTTTGAAAGATGGTCGTTGGATGAGGCAAATCCGATGGTGCAGAGCTGGAAAATTTGAGCACTACTGGTCGTTGGATACCATCTAGCTTCCACGAGATTTTGGCACATGTACAATCTAGAAGACTCTATGGTTGAAATTAAGCATAATGCACAAACCTCAAAACACAAGCACTTCTTCTTTGTTCTAGAATCCTCCGTATCAGAATTGCCCAAATGTTTTTCTACATGATTTGTTTTTACTTTATGCCTTATAACGCACAATTCCATGAATCTTAAAATAGATTAGCTTTCTTATAAAAACTAGATGATTTTGAATGAAATGAACTATAAGAATTAAACGAACATCTACATCATGCATATATGACTCAAAGCTTACATGCTATGATGTGGTATTTATTCATAATTTGGTTGCCAAATCTCATGCGTGCATTGAACGTGTGCCTTACTAGTCTAAATGGTGTCTTTGTGTGTGTTGTGCGTGTTAAACACATTGTACGTAGTATATCATACTAGTCTAAATTGTCTTTTTTTGTGTGCACGTTAAGCTTGTTCTCCCGAAATTTCAAGCCACACCTTGTTATGCCGAAATTTCAAGCTAGGGTCTCGGTCTATCGTGCTGCGAAACTCCTGCCTCTTCAAGCCGCGCCTTGTTACCCCGAAATATTTAAGATAAATCTTTGTCTCATTGTGCTCCGACAACTCCCTCCATCTCAACCCGGGCCTTGCTATTCCAAAATTACAACGCACGCAAAAACTCCTACCTCCTGTGAAATCCCGACACGTGAAATGCCCGTGATACCCCTGAACTGAAAGAACCGCCTCAAATCGGTGGGGGTACTTTCGTAACTTACCCCAAATTTCGGACAAGAGCGTCCCTAGGCCATGGTTCCCCACTCCCATCCCATCCGCCCACCCATTCGTACACCGAGGCCGTGAAAACCTGCGAAGCCCCACACCCTCCTTTGTCCACCACCTAGCAGGAGCCTCTTCCCCGATGATGTCGTCCATAGAAAAGCCTCGACATCCCTCATCACCGTACCGGATTAGGATCCGTCGTCGATCTGGTCGTCCCGCCGGTTCAGCCACCCCGTCCTCCACCTCCAAGGAGCTGCCCCGACGTTCCCCTCATCTTCCGCTCCACCTCCATTCCCACACCACTGTCTTCACCCGCACCACCGGAAGAGCATCATCATTACCGTTTCCTCGGATGAAGCTGCGGCCTAATCGGCGCCACCAAAGAGATTGTACACTAATCGCCGCATTTTCTTCTTGATTCGATCTCACGGTGCTGCCGACGCTCGGTCCCAAGCCGACATAGTGCGCCTCCATCCATGGTGGCGTCGCCGTCCACTTCCTCCATGGCGTTGCCACCTTGGCAATGGCGTCCACATCAGTAGGAACTGCTGCTGCTTTAGCTCTCGCTCGCGCTGCTGCTCTGCTCTTGCCCTCGGTCACCTGCCTTGTCTGCTCTTGCTCTTGCTCTTCCTCGTGCTGCTGCTCTTGCTCTTGCTTGTGATGCTGCTCTGATTTAGGTACACTTCAGTCAACTGAATCGACTTTTGGGTCAGTCGATTTTCAATGGGTGGGGGCACTCGCGGGAGTTAAGGAAAAACTAGCCGCAGCAGGGAGGGGAGCTCACCGGAGAGGTACTCCACTCTTTATCTTAGGGTTCAGGGTGGAGCGGCGGTGGGGCGGTGGCATGGGGATCGCCAGAGAAAAAGATCGGCAGGGTGGGGCCTAGAGGGATGGCCGAGGCAGTGACAGACCGACGGTGGGGAGTGTTTTCGGGGCGGGCAGGGCGGCGCACCGCCGACCGCGGGCTGCTGTTTGGCCGGTGGTGGCTGGCGGCTCAGGGGGTGGAGGTTGAAGATGAACTGTAGGCCCTTGATTTCGTATCCAACGGCTGCAAAATCGACTGACCAGAGATGAAAAAGTCAGTCGACTGACATGTAGCCTCACCTCTAGTGCGTTCAGTTTCAATAGCAAAATTCAGTTTCGATAGTCAAGTTCAGTTTGGACAGTTAAACTCAGTTTTGATAGTTAAACTCAGAGATGAGCGGATGATGTATTTTACATCTAGCACTTTGTGGTTATGTATTTTATGTCATCTATTGGAGATGCTATTATAATTCCACTCAGGTTAACGTTGTCTCTCTTGTCCTGCTTCAGCCTCGGCGTCGTACAACTCATCGGAGCTGCTCCCACGATGAAACCCTCCATCACAGTGGAGCGGTACCTCGGGCTCCATCTACAGACGCCTAAGATCTTCTTCCCCTCCTCCGATGGCCAAGTCAGCCAGAGCATCCTCACCGGCCAACCCAATCATGGTGAGATCGACATGGCTTCGCCAACTCACCGGCCAACCCAATCACGATGATATCGACATGGCTTCGCCAAAGAGGTTGTACACTTGTTGCATATATTTTCTACTCTACATGTTATATATGTTGTCCACTGAGCACACGGAGTAACGTGAAATACGATTATTTTATCCTACTATATGACAAGCAGTGAGGTACCAGGCAACTTAGCTATCCGTGATGGACTCTCTTGAAAGCCATCATTATTTATCTCTGCGCGTTTGAGCTGTGCATTTGTCGATGGCCCTGGGAGTTGAGCTAGTAGGGTAGTGGTCTGGGTCCAAAGCAATAGAAGTAGCACAAAAACATTTTTTTAGTGTAGGTTTTTCCTTGCTCAAGCCTGCCTACTAGAATCGCCAGTGCTTGAAAGGAAAAGTTAATGAAAAACATAGGAATTGGAAAGTTTCGTATGGTACTACTTTTCATGAATTTGGTGCAAAGGAATGGAGCAAAGGAAAACTATAGGATTTGTTCCTTTAGTGTCTCGTTGAAATAAAAACCGTAGGAATTTTAATTTCCACTTGTCCTCCTTTTCAAATTCCTATTCTTGAAGCACAAGACTAAGAGATAGTAGCATAATAGCATTATAACCGTACATTTTCTTGTGGTTTGACTTAATCTCACCATGCTTCTTTGCATCCTGTGATCTTCCAATTCTTGTGAACCAAACAACCAGATTGGCAGAAATCCTCTGTTTTTAAATTCTCTGTTTTGCACATGCATTCCTATCCTATTCCTGTCTATTTCCTATCCCTGCAGTGTTAGAATCCTCAAATTCAAACAAGCCCTTACACAATTACTTCTGTTACAGATATGTGTCAAAGAAAACCTTGTGTGGTTTGTCCTGCTCCTGCGGTGCCGTGTTCCACCCCAGCTCAGCTGCTCCAACTACGAAAGGGTTCACAACAGTAGGGATCCGCTCTCCAGACTGTCTTTCGCCGCCTCAGATCTTCTTCCCCGCCGCCGGCAGCCACGACAACTGCATTACCATCATCAACTGAGCAGATGACCTTGAGGACTACATGGGTCTGCAAGAGAGGTCGCACTCTTACGTGTCTGCTTATGTTATGCATATCTTAATATGATGACATGCTACTTTATCGTCGTGTTCACCTATTAGACTCTGAGTCAGGTCCAAACTTATGCGGAAACTTGAGTTTTTAAATGGTTGTGGGGTACATATTGGGGCAGCAATCAGTACTATTTGTCTACTATCTGGTTAATCTCCGGTGTCTACTATGAGTTTCATGTTGGGTGCAAATAAACATTAAAGGAGCCATTATCTATATTTTTTAACTAAAGCTATTATCTGTCTGCTATCATTGGTTTTGGGTCTATCCACAGTTTGCTACCATCACTCTGGATTTGTGCATGCACTCCTTACATAATTTCACTATGCTTTATTCCTATGCATGTCAGTTATTGTACACAATGGAACTGAACATGTAGAGCAAGAGAGACGAGCCTTGCGTGGCAATAAAATTTCATGAAGATGTCACTCCATGGTGGGCGCAAAGGCAGCCCCCATCCACCCATTTCGGACCGTAATCAAGAGGAAGATAACTATTCTGAGGGGGATTCAGAAGCAGAAGGCCACTCCTATTTACCCCATGAGGTCTTCACTCTAACTTGGCATGCTGATGTTGGTAATATCATGCATATGGTGCCTTGCATTGCTTACTGTATACATCAAAGATGTCATCTGCTTAGTTTAGACATGCTTTGTGTCAATGCCATGTGTTTAGTTTCTTTATCATATATGTGAATCATGCAATGCCATCTTGTTTAGCCAGGCATCATATATGTGAATTTTGCAATGCCACCCTGGTTAGCCAATCTTATATGTGAATTATATCATGACATCATTTTTTATTACGTGTTAAATTTGTCAACAATTTCAGTACATTCAATTACTCTTCCTATGCATCAGCCATTCGGCACGGTCATGGAAAAATCTAGAGTGGAAACAGGGTCTTTAGAGCAGACAATGCTATCTGATGAAGCGCATGTCTTCACACAAAAAAAGACACATCTGTGACATTTTGGGCCGAACGAATTATTTTTCTGTCATACATATGACACTTCTATGACGATAATCGTGACAAAACCCGGTATCATCATAGATGTGGTGGGCTCCTACTTCTATGACAAAAAATCATGACAGAAAATGGGCTTTTCGTCCTGGGCGGGCTGGAGACGCAACTGCATGACATTCTTTGGGCCGTCCATGACGGAAAACACCGTGGTAGAAGCGAGGGTGAGGAAAATTTTGGGAGTTCCCGGTTACGGTGGGAGGTCGGGGGCCGAGCGATGCGTGTTTCTCTCGTACACGTATGCGCGCGTGTGTGAGGTGTTGGCTCTAACTGAACCCGAGCGAGGCGTTGGGCTCTAACTGAACCCGAGTGATTGCACTGCAGGCTATGCGTTACTGAACCGAGCGATTGATTGATGCCTGTTAACTGAACCCGATCGAGCGATTCCTTCGCTACTGCTGCTAACTGAAGCCGATCGATGGGATGAAGAGTGAGCGTTGCGGGGGGGGGGGGGGGGGGGGGGGGTTGGATGAACAGTGAGCGGTGGCGTTGCCTCTGGATGAATAGGACCCCGTGGTGTGGTGGAGGGCTGTATGAACAGTAGACAGTGGAGGGGTGCCCGTGGAGGGGTCGATGAACAGGACCCCGTGGTGTGGAGGACTGGATGAACACTAGACAGTGGAGGGGTGCCCATGGAGGGGTGGTTGAACAGGACCCCGTGGTCTGGAGGGCTGGATGAACAGTAGACAGTCGAGGGGTGGTTGAACAGTAGCCGGTGGAGTAGCGCGCGGTGGAGGCTGGATGAACAGGAGCCCGTGGAGGCTGTAGGAGGTCGACGGTGGAGATGAACAGTATCCCGTGGAGTACCGTTTCGCGGTACGCCACACCCCTCCAGATGAACAGGACCCCCGTTTCGACCGTAGTGCTCCAACACAAGTCCGTTTCCTCCATTTTGCGGTACGCCACACCCCTCCCGATTCAGGAACCCCGTTTTGACTGTAGGAGGTCTGTTTCCTCCGTTTTGCGGTACGCCACACCCCTCCCGATCAACAGGACCCCTGTTTCGACCGTAGGAGATCCGTTTCCTCCGTTTTGCGGTATGCTACACCCCTCCCGATGAACAGGATCCCGTTTCGAACATGGCCGGTCGAACACAAGGCCGTTTCCTCCGTTCTGCGGTACGCCAGGCCTCATTTCCATCGCCTGTTCCGTCCAAGCCCTCCCGATGATCACGACGCATTCCGTTGCCTCCCCATGAACACGACAACGACGCTGTTTCTCCGTTCCGACTCAGCCATGTACACGAGCCCTCGCCGTACGTATGCGCGAGTAGGCGTTCGAGACCCCGCCCATATGTACACATATGTGGCCGTATTTTCTTTCTTGCACCCTGACCGTTGTACGTATGTGTACATGATACATGTGCGCCTATACTACGACACATGCGCGCCTCTACATCGACCAGTATATATGTATGTACACATTCGCGACCAGAATGACAACGCTACGTACGCTTCGACCAGGTGGGTCCCGACTGTCAGGCACTTCCTTGCGTGCGAAGATGTAGCTGGTGGGTCCCAGCAGTCAGGGGGGCGAATCATTTTGTTTTTTTTGGCCGGACGCACTTCCTTGCGTGCGAAGGTGTAGCTGGTGGGTCCCAACAGTCAGGGGGTAAACGTTTTTTTCGCAAAATATGGTGGCCCGTCCGTGGGTCCCCGCTGTCAGGTGGAGGAATAATTATTTTGCACGTAATAAGGAGGCACTTCCTTGCTATGGCCGTGGACGCAGCTGTCAGCCTCTCCACGTACAGTCCACGTCCGATGGAAGTCGTTCCTTGACCACGTTGATCACGCCGCGTCGAGAGCACCAGGGCGGTGGTCGACGGGGAGTCGAGGAAGACACGGCAGTGGAAGCCCGCGCGGAGAGGAGTACGAGGGTTCACTTGTTCGGCTGCGGTGTGAGGCTGCCGTCGCCGCAGGGCCTGGCCAGTGGTGGGAATAGTAGGGGGCGGTGAGGCCTCCGCGGCAGCACAGCCGGCCACGGGAGGCAGGAGCATGCAGCACGACCGGTGCTGCTTTGGGCGGCTGGAGCAAGAAGACTAGAGGTTGAAGAAGCACTACGACCGTTGGATGGACATCATACGGTCACTGGAGCTAGAATCATTCATATTGACTAATGTTGACAAAGGGCCCCGTCCCAGTCAACTTAGTAGGCCCACAAGTCAGCCTCCCACCATGGTGGGTCCCAGCTAGCAGGAGGTATTCATTTTTTTGCGTAATAAGGAGGCACTTCCAGTGGGTCCGAGCTGACAGCGGGGGGAACATTTTTTTCGCGAAATACGCTGGCCCGTCCGGTGGGTCCGAGAAGTCAGGGGGGAAACATTTTTTTCGCGAAATAAGGTGGCCTGTCCGGTGAGTCCCTGTTGTAAGGTGGAGGAATAATTATTTTGCACGTAATAAGGAGGCACTTCCTTGCGGCCGCCTGGGCCCAGCTGTGAGCCTCTCCACGTACAGTACTCTTCCGATGGAAGTCGGTCGTTGACCACATTGACCAAGCCGAGCTGAGAGAACCAGGGCGGTGGTCTGGATGATGGCGAGGCCTAGGAAGGGGACTACATGGAGCCGGGGAAGACGCAGCAGTGGAATCCCGCGCGGAGAGGAGTACGAGGGTTCACTAGTTCGGCTGCGGTGTGAGGCTGCCGTCGCCGCAGAATAACAGGGGGTGTGGGTGAGTGGAGGGATGGCCTGGCCAGTGGTGGGAGTAGTATGGGGGCGGTGAGGCCTCCGCGGCAGCACAGCTGGCCACGGGAGGCAGGAGCAGGCGGCACGACCGGCGCTGCTTTGGGCGGCTGGACCAAGAAGACCAGAGGTTGAAGAAGCACTACGGCCGTTGGATGGACATCGTACGGTCACTGAAGCTAGAAACGTTTGTTATTGACTAAGTTGACAAAGCCCTTGGTACACTCCAACTTAGTAGGCCCACGGGTCAGCCTCTGAAACGGTGCGCCCCAGATGTCAGGGGGAGGAATCATTTTTTGGGTGGCCGAAGCTAAGAATATCCGAGATTGAAGAAGAAGCACGACATTCGTTGGATAGACATCGAACGGCCACTACTGCTAGAACCGTGTGTTGATTATAATAAGTTGGCAAAGCCTTGCATACGCGTCAACTTATTTGTTTTAGGGGATGTGTCACTTAGTAGGCCCACAAGTGTGTGGCAGGGAACTTATAGCCCATTTGCGTTTTGTAAGAATGTACAACCCATTTTGGACTTCTAATGGAATTTACAACAGCCCATTTACAGTTTGTTAAAAGTACAGCCCATTTTCTAGCTAGGACAATGATTAATAATTTCAACCAACCGTTGAATACAGAATTCAATAAAATTTCCCACATTTTGATGGGCTCCGAAATATTTTTATGCCGAAATTTCTAGTAAGATTAAATATAAATTTGTATTACGTAAAAATCCAACAAAACATTGCGCGTGCAACAATGAAAATTTAAGATTTTCAAAATCCATAAATAATATTTTATAAACTAATTTCGTGTTTGGTGCATTTTTTTTATAGTTACTGCCCAGTTTTTATAATTACATCCCATTTATTATTTTTTAAAGCCCATTTTCCTGTTAAGCCTAATGCATCCCTCCTAGGAAAGATTTGCATCCCAGCGGGGCGGAGAATAACAAGTTGACCTTGCCTGGGTATTCTTAAAAAGACGTATAGCTGGGCTAGCCATTTTCATCTTGAAAAAATTAGTATCTGGGATGGATATCTGGCCTGGGCTAGACGGGCCACAACCCGCCCAGTTAATACCCTGCTCTCCTCTAAACAACAACGAAATCATCGCCAAGAAAAACTCTGCAGTGCTCACGCCTCAAAAACACAAATACTGCTCGAGCAGCTTGGTCCCAGCTGTCGGCCGCACCTTGTGCAATTCTCTCATTTATATTGACTACATAGGTTGACGATGGTGTGGGACCGTGATGTCAGGAAACCAAGAGAAAGCAAAAAAAATATAGTTGTACATAATAAGGAGGCACTTGCGTATGTACGGCTATGGCCCTAATGGGTCCCTAGTGTCATCCAGTCAAAATAAAGTCACCTCCTGAATCCTCATGTTCGTTGACGATGTTAACAATGCTCGGCGCCACGGCGAGCGCAACAACTCGAAGGACAACAGAGAGGGCCTCGCGGTCCCTACGGATGGTCTGATACAGCGCCCGCTACTCATTCAGGAAGCCAGGATCATCGGACACCTATGAGCACCTTCGAGAAACTGAGACAGCATGAAACGGTAAGGCCGCATTTGGGAGCTCTGGTTTATTTCAAACATGTATTAACATACAAGTGTAATTTACTCGTCATTGAAAACAACGCGTAAAATACAGGCGTAATGAAACCGAGGGCCCGAGTTCTGTAAGTAAAACCGGCGGGTTATGCGTGTAATTTGAGAGACCAGTGTATATTTTACGAGCACTGCTATATGGACGGCATTACCAGACGATACATGCACGACGTGCATATCATGCCATCCATGGGCAAGGCTGAAACAATAGCTAACGGCTGGATTAGCAATCGTCCGAGTGTCGTTCAGCGTTTTTATCGTGTGTCAAGTAGTTCCGATATTTTACTAGGCGAAATCGACCAACCAAGCGCCTTCGCCCGAGACCATCTTCTTTAATTTACAAGCGTCAGTTTTACAAGCGATTTTGGTTGGAAAACAACGATCCAATCACGGCCTAATATCATGAGTTGGTCGGAAGATTATATGGTTTCACGTCTAACCTACCCGACTTGTCGTATAGGCTATGAATTAAACATCAGACGATGAACTTCTTAAGCACGGAAACAACAGAAGAGGATGGTCTTCTTAACAAGCAAATCACTGGCATTAGATCGACATGCAAAACAATACGAAGAATTATTCTCAGGAGGCACGGTGATAGCTCGTGATGCAGCATGCCACAACATTCCAAGCTCAACTTTGCAATCAAACACAAGGCCTGGCATTACATAGACAATAGTCAAAACAAACTCTCAACACAGGAATATCTCAACAGAGTAACTATTTACTTCTAAACTGAACATGGGAATAGGAAAAACAATCGACGCTGCTCACAGCAAGGGCGTCCCACTCAAAAATATCAAATGCATGTCTTCTGGCTAACATCAATGAGCAAACTTTGACAAGGTTTTCCAATTCCAATATATTAAACTAACGTCTTCTTGCTAACATCAATGATTAATCTTTGACAAGCTTTTCTCATTCAAAATATGTAATGCCTATGACCGTGGAGTCCTGTCGCTTCTTGCTAACATCAATGATTAAACTTTGACAAGCTTTTCCCATTCAAAATATGTAATGCCTATGATCGTGGAGTCCTGTCGCTTCTTGTACTTGTTTGGGCACTTCTTGCCCAGGGCACTCCACGTGTTGTTAAATTGCCAATGGTCTCTGCAGACTAGTCATGTCACCAGTGTCTAATATTTATGGCACCGGCTGTAGCAATGGAGGGATTCGGTGCCAAACTAAGAAGGTGAAATTGGCACCTGTTTTGGCCTACATAGTGGAAGGCCTAATACTCTATAAAGCTTCTCGGTCATTCCTTCTGTAATGTAGCATAAGCAATGACTGCTTCTTTCTACAAAGTGGAACGACCAACTGGACCCAGTAATGCAGCAGTTTGCCTTGGACAGATTGGCTCCTTTTGTGCAGCTGAACTAAAATCGAAGTCGGAATAAAACCGATCTTTAATTTTGATATCCCTGTAAGCAACAAAAGGTATAAGGGAAACAATTACTGAGAAATAACGGTTGATGACTTGTACTCCCAGAAGAAAAACATCTACTAATCTACCTTATCTTAATGGGAAACAAAGCAGGAGAGTAGCAATTCTCAATCAATGTGATTCATTCATATTAACTGAGACATTATCTTAACAATGCCTTGTTTCAAGATGTATAAAGAACGAAAAAGCAGAAAAGTATCATTCCTGAAACAATGCGACTGATTCATTTTAACAGAGACATTATCTTAACAATACCTTGGTTAAACATGTAGAAAGAACTACAAAGCAGGATAGTACCATTTGTAAAACACTGTAAGTCTGTAACTGATATATAATAACAGAGACATTATCTGAACAATACATTTCTTAAACATGTACTCTGGCCGATCGCTAACAGAAATGGTACTCCTACCGATCCCTAACAAGTGTTTGCATTTTTGAACTAAGATTCAGTTCCAGGGTAGAGTGGGCGCAACAACAGTATGTGCTTCCATCTACTTATAAAGGGGGTGATGCAGAGTTTGTTGTAACAAAGCAACAAGCATCATGTCTGGGTTGGTTCCATTTTTGTTCACTACTTAATGGGAAAAGACAGCAATACAATAGCTTCAATTCAACATTTATTTAAAACAGTACCAATACAAGTAGCACAACATCTCAAAGCACACTGCACAATCATGTGGATGAAGGCCTGTACTGACCTTTCATGAGACCAACAACGATAAAATATGCCAACACGAATAGGAAATCCAATCTCGTTTTGTGCAGTTGCACTGAAATCAAGCAAAGTGTTTCACCTAGCGAAGCAAAATGTCGCAATAGCAGCAAGTTGAATAGATATCCCTGTATAAACAGAGGCAAAAAGGAATCAATTACTGGCTAATAAAGGAGGATGAAACATGCGGCCACAAAAATGGTAATCCGGCCAATCCCCAACAAGTGTTGCAGTTTTGAAATAAGATTCAATAGTTAATTCTGAGAGTGGCAGCAATTACTAGCTTATAAAGGGGGTGATGCTGAATTTGTTGTAACAAAGCAACAAGCATCATGTCTGGGTTGGTCCCATTTTTGTTCACTACTTAATGGGAAAAGATAGCAATACAATAGCTTCAATTCATCATTTATTGAAAATAGTACTAATACAAGTAGCACAACATCTCAAAACACACTGCACGATCATGTGGATGAAGGTAAGTACCAACCTGTCATGACGCACACAAGATCATGTATGAATCTGCCAACACGAATAGGAAATCCAATCTTGTTTTGTGCAGTTGCACTGAAATCAAGCAAAGTGTTTCGCCTAGCGAAGCAAAATGTCACAATAGCAACAAGTTGAATAGATATCCCTATATAAACAGAGGCAAAAAAGGAATCAATTACTGGCTAATAAAGGAGGATGAAACATGTGGCCACAAAAATGGTAATCCCGCCAATCCCTAACAAGTGTTGCAGTTTTGAAATAAGATTCAGTAGTTAATTCTGAGAGTGGCATCAATTACTGGCTTATAAAGGGGGTGATGCTGAATTTGTTGTAACAAAGCAACAAGCATCATGTCTGGGTTGGTCCCATTTTTGATCACTACTTAATGGGAAAAGACAGCAATACAATATCTTCAATTCATCATTTATTTAAAACAGTACCAATAGAAGTAGCGCAGCATCTCAAAGCACACTGCACAACCATGTGGATGAAGGCCTGTACAGACCTTTCATGAGATGACCAACATAAAATACGAATCTACCAACACGAATAGGAAATCCAATCAAGTTTTGTGCAGTTGCACTGAAATCAAGCAAAGTTGCCGGTGTGACATTTAAGTTTTCTATAGCAACAAGTGGAATGGATATCCCTGTTTTAAGAGGCAAAAAAACAATTACTGGCCAATAAAGGAGGATGAAACATGCGGCCACAAAAAGAAGCATCTACCTTATCTTGATGGAAAACAAAGTTTACGACAGTAGCATTTCTAAAATGGTTGCATTGGTTCATATTAACAGAGAAATTCTTTTAAAACAAATCAGTAGGTAATTCTGAGATTAACAACAGCAAAATAGATGCATGGGACCTGCCAGCACCATGTGCGTCCGCACGTATAAATGGGTGATGAAGAGTATGTAGCCAAGCAGCATATATGCGCTGGTCCCATATTTGTTCTCTTTGACCCTTCTTCCTATGTGAGGGCTGCAAATCTAGTCGTGCACAAACTACCCGACCCCCCAATTTCTTTCCCTTTTCAACAAAGAGATCGGTTCCTTACAGATGTGTGTAGTGGGTTACTGTAACACCCCGGATGTAATTTACCTTATATGCTCTCAAACTCTTGCCGTTTCCGGCGCTAAGTTATTTTATTTCCTCGGGTTCGGGTTTTTGTCTCCATGTGTTGTTGTCATTGTCATGCATCTCATATCATGCCATCATGTGCATTGCATTTGCATACGTGATCGTCTCATGCATCCGAGCATTTTCCCCATTGTCCGTTTTGCATTCCGGCGCTCTTGTGTCACCCGGTGTCCCTTTCTACCTCTTTTCGTGTGTGTGTGTGTGTGTGTTAAACATTTTTCGGATTGGACCGATACTTGCCAAGCGGCCTTGGTTTACTACCGGTAGACCGCCTGTCAAGTTTCATACCATTTGGACTTCGTTAAAGGCCTTGTGTGTGTGTTGCAGCCCAACACCCTTCCATTTTGGCCCAAAACCCACCAAAACCCTCTACATCATTAGAGCGTTCGATCACGATCGCGTGGCCGAAAACCGCACCTCATTTGGACACTCCTAGCTCCCTCTATGCCTATAAATAGCCCCTCCTCCGAAATCCCGGATCTTCTTCCACCCTAACCCTAGTCCACCTACCCCGTCGCGAGCCGGACATGTCCGTCGTGCCGTACACCATGTCCGTCGCCGCCCGCGGCCACTGAGGCGCTGCCACATGGCACCGGCCACTCCCTCCACCGCCAGGCCTGCCGGCACGAAGCCGGCCCTCCCCGCGATCCGCCCGGGCCAGAGGCGCCCGCGCCCGGCGCCTTCCTCCTCCTGAGGCGCGTCGCCCTCTCCGCCGCGCCGCCGCACGCAATCACCGGCCGCCGCCACCGGCGAGCTTCACCACCCAGGCGCCCCGTCTCCGGCGACCGCGCCCTGCGCCACTCTTGCCGCCGGCGACCGCGCCAGGTGCCGCCTCGTCCTCCCTCGTAGGCGCTCCGGCGAGCTCCTTCCTCCTCCCCGCTCCGGCCGCCTCTTCCTCCGGCGACCTCGACTCCGGCCGACGAACCTCGTTCCTCGTGTGCTACAGTAACCGGTGAGTTGACTTTCCTCCCGAAACCCTAATACTTTTGCAAACTTTGTCATGCCGTAACTCCGCATTCGTAGCTCCGTTTTGGGCGTGTAGCATATCAAAATGTTCGTCTCAGAGAGCACATCATTTCATCTCATTGCGTCATTTTCATTTGAGCCCATCTTGATGCCCGAAATGCTGTTGGAAGAGAGCTATTTGACTTAATTGTCAGATTTGCTACACCAAATAGCTATTTGTCATTTTTGCCATGATCAATGTGTGCATGATATGCTCTTGAGCTCTATATGTGTTTTGTTATATGCCATGCCATCTTTACAGAGGTGCTATCCATGTATTTTTGTGATGTGTGTAGTGACTAGCACAAGCTTGCAAAGTAGTGCATTCGTTAAGGCTGATTTCAGGGACTTAGAATTTCACTAAGTCCTTGATCTGCTTTTATAAATATGCTATATGTTCATGTTGTTTCCTAGTGATCAGTGCCTCTTTTGAGGATGATAAGTAAGGATGATTTGTTAATGTTGTGGTGCTCTATCCATCCATGTCTTTGTTTGCAATTATGGAGCACCCTAACTTGAGTCAATCGAGCTCCACATTTGCTATTTCGTGAATCCTGGCAGATTGTCTACTTGTTAGCGATTTTGCCGAGGATGTTGTTGTTGATCCGTGCATGCTATGTTGTTGGTCTTGCCATGTCTAGCTTCTATGATATGTATTCTTGATGGGTGTATCCTTAGATTGTCATGCCTTGCTCTGTAGTGAGTGCATCGAGCTCGTAAACATGCCTACTCGTTAACATATTTGCATGCTCCAGTTTTTCACTAAGTCTGTAATTTGCTTATGTTTTTGCCATGTTCACATGCCTGCAAGTGTATTTTTTGATCCCTTTTGGCTCATGGTCACTAAGGGACTTTTGTTAAGCTCTTTGAGTAGCTTCATGTCATGCCTTGCTTTACCATGTTAAGTTCATGTAGGATATAGTTTTCTTGCTCCAAAGTTTGCTACCTGATCTGAAATTCCAGACTAGTGTTAATTTCAAGTCTGAAACCTGTTTATCAATTGCACTTTTGACATGCTTGTTTGAACCTGTGAATGGATTAATTGGCCATAGCACAGTGTTCATCTTTTGTCAAGCAGCATGAATGCATCCCTACCATGTATTTTGTTATCATGTTTGAGTGCTGTAGCATAATTATCTTGACGCATTTAGTTGGCTACTTGCTGTTTATCACAGACCGGTGCCATATTTGTTTTGCTTGCCATTTCCAAACCGTGCATCCGATTCCGGTGATCTTTATATCGATTTCAACCAAAATCACCTCACCTTTCCAGTGGCACTCTTGGATTTCCAAGTTGAGGCCAGGTTCAATCATTCCTTGTCAAATCTTGCATATGCATCACATATCGCATCCCGCATAGCATACCATGTTTGCATCATGTTGTTTGAGCTTTGCACGTGGTTGATTGTGTTCCTTTTGCTTGTTTGTCTTGTTTGGGTAGAGCCGGGAGACGAGTTCGCTAACGAGGAGCCCGTTGAGTTTGCTTACGAGGATCAAGTCAACTCTGACAACTTTGCAGGCAAGATGATCATACCCTCGAAATCACTTCTATCTTTGCTTGCTAGATGCTTGCTCTTTTGCTATGCCTATGCTATGATGCCTACCACTTGCTTATCATGCCTCACAAATTGCCATGTCAAACCTCTAACCCACCATGTCCTAGCAAACCGTTGATTGGCTATGTTACCTCTTTGCTCAGCCCCTCTTATAGCGTTGCTAGTTGCAGGTGAAGATTGGAGATCGTTCCTTGTTGGAACATTGTTTATTTGTTGGGATATCATTATATTATCTTGTTATCTTAATGAATCTATATACTTGGTAAAGGATGGAAGGCTTGGCCTTTTGCCTAGTGTTTTGTTCCACTCTTGCCGCCCTAGTTTCCGTCATATCGGTGTTATGTTCCCGGATTTTGCGTTCCTTACACGGTTGGGTGATAATGGGAACCCCTTGATAGTTCGCCTTGAATAAAACTCCTCCAGCAATGCCCAACCTTGGTTTTACCATTTGCCACCTAGCCTCTTTTTCCCTTGGGTTTCCGGAGCCCAAGGGTCATCTTTATTTAAACCCCCCTAGGCCAGTGCTCCTCTGAGTGTTGGTCCGACTGAGCTGCCTGCAGGGCCACCTCAGGGAAACTTGAGGTTTGGTTTTACTCGTAGCTAGTCTCATCTGAGTGTGCCCTGAGAACGAGATATGTGCAGCTCCTATCGGGATTTGTCGTCACATTCGGGCGGTGTTGCTGGACTTGTTTTATCTTTGTCGAAGTTGTCTTGTAGAACCGGGATACCGAGTCTGATCGGAATGTCTCGGGAGAAGGTTTATCCTTCGTTGACCGTGAGAGCTTGTGATGGGCTAAGTTGGGACTCCCCTGCAGGGATTTGAACTTTCGAAAGCCGTGCCCGCGGTTATGGGCAGATGGGAATTTGTTAATGTCCGGTTGTAGATAACTTGAACCTTAACTTAATTAAAATGAATCAATCGCGTGTGTTACCGTGATGGTCTCTTCTCGGCAGAGTCCAGGAGGTGAACACGGTGTTGGAGTAATGTTTGCCGTAGGTTGTTCTATAGTTCTTCATTCGTGCTTTGCCTTCTCTTCTCGCTCTCTTTTGCGAACAGGTTAGCCACCATATATGCTAGTCGCTTGCTGCAGCTCCACATATTACCTTGCCTTACCTATAAGCTTAAATAGTCTTGATCGCGAGGGTGCGAGATTGCTGAGTCCCTGTGGCTCACAGATTACTTCCAAACTAGATGCAGGGCCCGATGACTCCGTTCCAGATGATGCGCTTGAGCTCAAGTGGGAGTTCGACGAAGACTCACGCCGTTACTATGTGTCTTTCCCTGATGATCAGTAGTGGTGCCCAGTTGGGGCGATCGGGACCATGTCGCTTGTTGGGGTTGATCTTTGATTTTGGTACCGTAGTCGGACCATGAGTGTATTGGATGATTGTAATGCTATTTATGTACTTTGTGTGACGTGGAGAGTGTAAGCCAACTATGTACCTTTTCCCCTATTATCTATATACATTGGTTGTTGTGAAGATTACCTTACTTGCGACATTGTTTTCAATGCGGTTATGCCTCTAAGTCATGCTTCGACACGTAGGAGATATAGCCGCATCGAGGGCGTTACAGTTACCCCCTTTTTCCCTTTTTGACCTACAAAGCGGCTGGATAGCCAGTCTATACTACTTTCCGCCCCTCCTTTCCTCATTGAACCACGTCCTAGATTCTTGCTCCAGCCCACCGCACCCTTCTTTCCTCTTTGAACCAAGACCTAGATTCGACTACAGATCAAAAAAGATCCACATGCAGCTAGAGCAATGATGGTTTCAAAGAAACGTATACCTTAGGGTCGTCGGGATGTGGCAAGGCGTGCGGCGGGGGGCCGGATCTACCCACACTACGTACGGCAGCGAGGAAGAAGGGGTCGGTGGCCCTCCCGCACAGGCACTGGGTGAAAGAGAACAACGTAGCCGGCAGTGGATTGCCTCCCTCGCCGAAGGCGATAGAGTGAATGCTGCACCTCCTCCCCTTCCCAGTGCGATGGGATACGGACGCCTCCTTCACCAGCTGTGAGGGGGGAGAGAGAGACAAGAGGCCAACACAGTCTTATTTAGATCTGGTGAAGAGAGAGTGAGAGACTGCAAATATAGCAAACCCTAGCAAATGAATGCTGAGCCTCCAGCGTGTAACATATATGTAGTGCGGCGAGCGTGTGGAGAGTGCAAACCCTAGCGAACAAGCGCTGAGGCTCCCGCTTATATATATACTACTGTAGTACGGACTGAGCTACTGTGCCTTTAGTGCACCTGCTTCTGGCTGTATGACAGGTGAGCCAGCCACGTTTTGGGCCCACCTGTCGTAAAACCCTAGCGAAAATTGCACCAACATGAAAGATGACTGCGTCTCCAACGCAACCAAGGTGAACTGACGAAGGATATCATCTTTGTGCGTAACAAGCAAAGAGCACTGATGGAAGACAGCTTATTTTTCTCCGAATATCGATCAGCTTCACCAGCCGACGCAACCATGAGGTCATCGTGGTGATGCATCATCCATTTGGCATCAAGTTTGGGTGAGGCACCTAAGAAGTTCAACAAATCCTCACTGTGGTCTGTTTCTTCTTAGTAATCAAGCTCGAGGAAGGAAGAACCACGTGGCAGAGGACAGTGAGGCGGAACAACAATGGCCATCCAATTTTGTGCAGTTCCACTAAAATTGAGGAAGACATGCCCGGGTATGGAGACACGCATCGTTGTTTCCAAAAATATAAAAAAGGGTTAGCAACGACATCTCAATTGTCAATAAGAATTAATGAAAAGTACACCAACAAACAGAAGCATCATAATTATCTTGATGGGAACTAAACCAGGATACCCAAGAAAAAAAGCATTTCTTCATTTAACCAGTGATAGTACTACCACCATATGGATAATGACCGCACAACCACCATGTACTTTTTATCGAAACAACATGTATACCTCCACCGAGGCATAAATCAAGACAACTTTAATTTTGAGTGGCATTTCCTCTATAATAGTACTAGTAGGTGATGTTGGACCAGCCGACGAACCCTAGCTACTATGCATGGGGAGCTGGGGAGTAGTCGCATAGAAGAAAACCCTCATGCAGCGACCTGGGGAGCTGGACCAGTACAAGAAGTTACACCTCAGGTGGGCGAGATGTCGTTTAGGTGGGCGGGCGGGATCTGCCCACACGATGGCAGCGAACAAGGGCGCGAAGGATCTTTGTCCGCGCCAGCGCCAGCTCCGAGAGGATGGTGCGCATCGGCTTCCTCCGTCGCCGACGGCGACAACGTCAACACTGCACCTCCTCACCTCCCGCAGCGGACGGGATTCGGCCGGATCTGTGACCACCGGTGAGGAGAGAGATAGAGTGGACACTGTCATCTTGTTTTGATATGGAGAGGGTGAGAGAGCGAGACGCGAGAAACTCTATCAAACAAGAGACTATACTAGAGTAAAAAAATCTCTCCATAGTAGTGGTTTTAAATAGAATACGCACGTTCCCGAAAAAAGAAACAAAAACTGGCGGAGAATTTTTTAAGGGTCTGTCTAGGACACATCTGGATGTGACATAGTTATGTCACATATAAGTTGATGTCCACTCTGTTTGTGGTCTTTTCCTAGTTTTTTTGTTTCTTGTTGCTACATTATATACTTGTGGGAGCTTAGATGTGATATCCGTAAATAACATCTAGATGTGAATTAGACAAACTGATTCTCTAACGTACCAAGAAAGAAAACTCGATCAAAAACACGCCCCCGCTTCCAGGTCGCGAGAGTCGTCGCGCACACACACATAGACTTAGACATGCATATCCGTGTTTACGTAAAATTCCATTTCCATCTCCATCTCCAATCATATTTGTCCAACTGGCACATTATTTACGTTGCTAATTAAATACGCAGCAATATTAACGTACAACATCTCTTGTTTGCGTACGTCCGGACCGCTGCCACGGCCGGTCCTGACCAACCCGAACCCTCTTCGTCACCCGCGCGTGCTTCTCGCCCGAAACGGTCAGTGCCGCATTCATGCCCGGCCAGAGCGGACACGACCTCCCACTGGTGTCGGCATTCAAGCGGCGCGCCGGCCGAGAGAGCGTCGCCCGCGTCGCTTCCGAGTGCACATGGCTACTCCGCGTTCAAAGGTCGCAATAGCCGGCTACAACATGTGCGATCTCTTCCAGTAGTAAGTTCTTGAGAGTCTATGCTACGGCTAGCTGTCCTCCCCCAACTCGGCAATCTCTTCCAGTAGTGCTAGTACTCCATGGCGCGATCCATCGACAAGCAGGCGGGAAAGTTATGGTATACTACTCGGTTTGCGGTGAGTGGCATGCCGAGCGACCGTGTGGGGTCGAGCCATGGAGGAGGGTGAGACACGAACACGACATACGTGATTTAAACGTTGGTTTTGCTCGATGGTGCGAGCCAACGAAACGAAATGTTGGATTCTCTCTGTTTCCATTTTTTCTCCAGAAAAACGGAAACTTTTCCACTCCATTTGTCACACCCTAGCTAGTTCATGCATTAGAGTGATTGCATCATGTTTAAATTTCCCAGAAGATGAAATGGGGATGATAGAACCCCCAGCACCCCCTGGAACAACTAGGGTTTACTAAACAACTTTTCAATGAACCTGAAATGCCCTTCTAAAAAGCCCACCCTTTTTGTTTGGGTTAACACCTTTGACAAAAATGGTGAACATTTTTCTAGGACATCTTAAGGTCATTGGATTAATTCATATAGTATTTGCATTTGGGCGTTTAAATGCTATAAAATATTTTGAATGCTCAAATAATCATAAACTAAAATGTTTACTGTTGGATATATTCTAAGTAGTAGCCATGATTAATTTTATGATTTTTGGAAATGCCCTCGCATTTTTAATAAAGCCCTAAAGTTATAGAAATAATAGAAAATAAATAAAAACAGAAAAGAATGGGTTAGAACTTACCTGGGCTTACCTCACATGTGCAGCCACCTGGCGGCCCAAGTGGCCGGCCCAGCCCACCTGCCCCCCTCCCCTGTCGTCTTCCACCTTGCCAGGAGGACGGGCATGTGCCCGACGCGCGCGCACCGCCGTGCGCCACCTCCTGCTTGCTGCTTCGCCGCTGGACGGGTTGTACGACCTCCACGTCGCGCCCCCGACCCCCCTGGACACCTCACACTTCCCCCCTACTCTCTCCCTCGCTCCCCCGACGCCATGGCTGACATAGCCGCCGCCGTCCCGCCGCCGTAGCCGTACCCACCGTCGTCTCTGCGCCGCCCTGCCGTGTCCACGAGCTCCGCCACCCTCCTCTCCGTCGAGCAGGCCGAGCCCCGAGCGCTCGCGTGCCCCGAAGCCACCGCATCGACCTCGCCCAACTCCGCCACCGTCGGAGACCCCCTTCGCCGTCACCATCGCAACAGGTCGTCCCCAACATCGTCGTCAGCTCCGTCGCAACCGCCGTGAGCCTAGCTACCTCCCCACCCTCTCCATCCCTCTCTCGAGCCCCGTAGCGACTGCACGTAGCTCACCCACACGCGCCGTCGCGGAGCTTGTCGCCGACGAGGCTTCGGCCACCCAACGGCCGCGCCACCTTGACCACTAACCCTGCCGCACCCCCAGGAACGCAACGCACTAACCCACGTGCCTCTCTGTACCCCCTAGCGACGAGTCCGAGCTCACCCGAGCTCCGGCCGCGACCCCGAGCCCAACCACTAGCACCACCCGTTGCGGCTCGTTCCCAGCTGCCCGTAGAACCCAACGGCGCCTCGAACGGTGCCCTGTAGATGAAACCTGCACCTGCACCTGCACCGCCGCGTTTGGCCTCGCCGGCGGCTAAATGCCGGCGAGATTGACCCTGTTTGACCCCAGTTTGACCCCGCCTGAGTCACTAACATGTGGGGCCGGCTCCTAACTAAATTAGATTAGTTTTTAATTAGAGATAATCACTCTGTTAGAGGTTAATGACCTCGTTAACTAACCCTCTCTCACTGACATGTGGGCCCAGGGCCTACCTAACCTAGTTTAGTGCTAACTAAACACTAACTAACTCTATTAGTTAGCTGAGACACTGACAGATGGGGCCCACCAGTCAGGTTTGACCTGGGCTGGCGCCATTGACCCGCTGACGTCACAGCGACACAGTGCTGACGCACTTATTTATTTTCTGGATTTATTTTCATATAGGAAATTCCAGAAAATAGCCAAAACTTCTAAAAATCATAGAAAATCAACCATAGCTCCAAATTAAACAAATTATATATGAAAAATGATCAGAAAAATTCAATCTTTCCATCTGTATTGGTTTCATGCATGACCAAACACTTTAACCTTGATGTTTAGGTGAAACAAGCTAATACACTTATAATGCATAAGAACTTAAGCTTCCATTTGAATCTTTGGTTCAAATGGACCCATTTCAACTTGTTTCACATTGCATTAGGCAGGACACCTTATTTTGCCATGTCATAGCATGCATCAAATTGTTGCATATTGCCATGTGTTGATTATATTCTGTGGTGTCTTTCGTGGTAGATTCTGCCTCTGAGGATATCTCCGAGTATCCAACTGAAGGGCAATACCCTACTACCACTCCATCAGGCAAGCAGCCCCATTGATCATATCGGTACAATCCCATGTTCTCACTTCTGCTCTCACTTACTACATTAAGACAACAACGTTTCAAACTGTT
The DNA here is from genome assembly GCF_018294505.1 of Triticum aestivum. Classification (NCBI taxonomy): domain Eukaryota; kingdom Viridiplantae; phylum Streptophyta; class Magnoliopsida; order Poales; family Poaceae; genus Triticum; species Triticum aestivum. The sequence goes on along the minus strand of NC_057809.1, from coordinate 162,793,205 downwards.
GTGTGCTACGGTAGCTGAACCCTTATCCTCTGCATGACCTGTCATTGCCGCAGTAACTAGATGAAACCTACTAGCATGTGTAGGAGTTGATTGAGCCATGTATGTGTTTACTACCTTGCTATGCCTGCTATGCTTAGAGTTGTGTCAGGTCTGGTTCATCTGGGTGATGGGCTAGAGTGAAATGATTATGTAGGTAATGTGAGAGATGTGTTGAACATGATTTGGTAAAGGTATCGGTGAGAGGCCATGTAGGAGTACATGGTGGGTTGTTTCATTGAGGCCGTCCCTAAGTACTGAGATCTATATGTGTGATTTAAGAATCAGCTACTACCATACACTGGGCCCGAAACCAATGGACCCTCTCAGCTTCTTAATCACCCTAGTACTCTGTCCAGGAGTTGCAACTAGTTTCTGGTGTTAGTAGGTTATGTGTTGGCGGCCGTGCGTAGTGCTGACCCTAGGGGTGGGCTATGATGCGGTAGATACACCGTGGCCGGGTATGCCGGGCGCCCGTTTGGCGTCTCGGGACGCTGTTCACATCGTTCGGGGCCGTATGTGGAAACCTCGGCCGGACTCCCTGCGGATGGAACCTGGATAGGTGATAAACCTGGACTAGAGACTTGATTGTTTAGGTAGGTCGTGGCCGACACCCTCATTGGGCTTCCACTTGAAGGTTGCCGAGTACATGTCGTGTAAACGACGGTAAGTGGTGAGAGCGTGTATGAGGAAGTACACCCCTGTAGGGTTAACATCATCTATTCGAATAGTCGTGTCCGCAGTAAAGGACTACTTGGTTGCCTATATAGTTCATAGACAAGTTAATGGTTACTACTAAAAGACTCAAGATAAGTGTGAGTACCGAGGATGGCCCTCTCGTAGGATGACGAGGGAGGATCCCCGGTGGAGTATTGTGTTGGTGATTAGTGGACTCGTGTGCGAAAACTATTTTACTAGTGGTGTCTCGTAGGATAGCTTAGCCAAGAGTCAAAGCTGGCTTGCTGCAATAACTCCACCACCTTCTTGAGAATGAGCATGTATAGTAGGTTCTGTTGTAAGACTTGCTGAGTACCTTTGTACTCATGTTTGCTTCAATTACTGTTTTCAGACGACAACACCGCCCCCTCCGATGGGTTTTATGTAGACCTCGACGTCGATGAGTAACTTGCCGCCCAGGTGGTGATCCTGGCCATGGAGGTCCCTATGTAGATAGACAGGCTTCGACAAGCCTTCTTTCTTTCTAGTGTCTGTACTCAGACTATTTGCTTCCGCATGTGCTTGTATGCTTGTATGACTTGAGTGTCGGGTCATGTGACCCCTACCTGTATGAACATGTTATGTATGGCTCTCTGAAGCCTTTTAAATAAAGTACTTGAGTTGTAGAATTTTGTTGTGATGCCATGTTGTATTTGCGCATATCGAGCATATTGTGTGTATGATTGAAATGCTTGGTATGTGTGGGATCCGACAATCTAGTTGTTTATCCTTGGCAGCCTCTCTTATGGGGAAATGTAGTCTAGTGCTCCTTGAGCCATAGTAGTCCGCTACAGCCCGGTTCACTGGAGTCCTGCTAGCCCAGCACTACTGCTCAGGACACTTGACTGGCCGGCATGTGTTTCACTTCGTTCCTATGTCGGTCCCTTCGGGGAAATGTCACGCGATGACATCCGGAGTCCTGCCTAGCCTGCTACAGCCCAGGTTACCCGGAGTCCTGTTAGCCCAGTGCTACAGCCCGGATTCACACGCTATTGACCGACATGCTCGATGTGATTCATGTATGCCTGTCTCCATAGGTCTGTGCCGCTTTGGGTTCACGACTAGCCATGTCGGCCCGGGTTCTCTGTCATATGGATGCTAGCGACACTATCATATACGTGAGCCAAAAGGCGCAAACGGTCCCGCGCCATGGTAAGGCGACACCCGTGGGGATACCGTGCGTGAGGACGCAATGTGATATGAGGTGTTACCGGCTAGATCGATGTGACTTGGAATCGGGGTCCTGACAGCGTTGGCATCAGAGCCGGACTGCGTGTAGGTTCGTTGAGCCAAACTGGTCGATGTCGAGTCTAGAAATGCTTTAGTTATATGTAGGGGAATTGATTATGGGAGGGAACGTAAGGCTCTTTTACTCCTTTACCTTATGCCCTCTGATCTGAGTCATTCTCTTCTCATTCTATGTGGGTTAAGGACTAGGCTCTCTTCTTTCTATCAGGTTCACATGTTACTAATCCGTAGTAGCTTATAGTATTGTGGTTACAAGCCTCAGTACAGTTTCTACTACTTTTTGTATGTTGTCAGTTGAATCAGAACCTTGATATGATGTTGTTGAGTGGTATTGCAAATTTTTGTGGATGTCTCAAATCTTTTTCTGAGCATTTACAGCCATTATGCTGTCCGACTTCCCCTAGAAAATTCTAATGCCTTTGCATTATTCTGTGCTTTCAGATGGCCACCCGTTCCCAGAACCAAGTGGTTCACCTGACCCGGTGCCTCGATGTGCCCAGCCACACGACCATGTTGGTTCGAGTGATGGTCGAGTCAGGCTATCGGTGGTATCCGAAATATACCGTCGAGGAGCAGTTCCGAGACTTCAACCAGAGCCAGTACCTTTGTACCGTCAGGATATTTCCCTCTTATCCTGGAGCCACTGAATCCCTTCACTGTTCCTATGGACTTGGGGTCACTATTGAGATGTCTGTGCAGGATGCAGCCTATTCAATGATGACTATCATTCGAGCCAGGACCTCCTTACTTCAGAACACCGATTTCCATTACATGCTAGCCTCACTTCCTGGAGCACAGGGGTACTATCAGGCTTTGTACTATGACTCTGCACATGAGGAGTCACTACTCCGCACCACTGTCGAGATGCTCAAGGACAAGGACCGCGAAAATCGGGCCTTGCATATGGAGCTTTTCCACACTCGTTCTGATCATTGGGCCACTTTTTCTCAGTTTGCACCTGCGGTGCAGGCAGGATACATGGACATGAGGGACATGTACCCTGTATGGTCTGGATTGCCTGATTGTATGGAGTGGCACGATGTAGGAGGCATCACCCCTCCTCGTGGTCCCCGTCTGCCACCGCCTGTGGGACCAAGGCCACATCCGAGTCCCTATGGTCTGCAGGCTCCACAGGACCGTCTATTCCCAGATGATCATGTTCCACTTCCAGGCTTTGGTGGTGACTTTTATGAGGATTACTACGGAGCCGTCTGAGCTAGTAGTAGTTTCACTAGTATTGTAATAGTTGTATTCTCCACAGTCCCGCGTGACCGTGGGATACGACCAATGGTATATATGGTATGTATGACCAATGGTATATATATGGCAGTTTCTATATTACCATGTCGTGCAATGAACATCTTGGCATTCCATGTTATCCATTACATTCAGCACTTCCTTGCCAAGTTTGTGCCATCCTTATCTAAACCGTTGTCTTGTTTTTTCCTAGGATGGTCAACACCTGCAGCAACCCTGCTGCCCCGAAGCAGGGAGAAGCCAGTGCAGCTAGGGGTGAAAATCTGCGTCACCCGCCTTCTCTGGCCGAAGTTATGCTGGAGGTGGAAAGAAACAAGCGTGAGACTAACTGCTTGCTGGAGCGGATTGAGCAGAACACTGCACGCCATCAGCGAAATGACTTGGTGTCAATCAATGACTTCATCAAGTTGTACCCACCAAAGTTTAATCATTCCGTTGAGCCCCTCGACGCGAATGACTGGCTCCGCAGCATCACACACAAGCTATGTTCTGCCAACGTAGCCGAAGCTGATAAGGTTACCTATGCTGGCTATCACCTCGACGGCCCTGCTAGCCTTTGGTGGGAAAACTTTGAGGCTATGCGCCCGGTCGGCCAAATCACTACTTGGGCTGAATTCAGTGAGGCTCTCCATGAGCATCACATCCCGGAAGGTCTCATAGATCGCAAGAGGGAAGAGTTCTGCAATTTCACCCAAGGAAGACTGATTGTGGATGCATATAGTCGTGAATTTGGGAATCTGGCACGATATGCTCCAGAAGAGGTATCCACCGACGCTAAGAAGCAGGCACAGTTCCGCAAGGGACTTAGCCCCGAGCTTCGCTGCGATCTTCGTCTGCACGAGTGCACCTCCTTTCAGAAGTTGGTCAATAAAGCCATCAGTGCTGAGACAGGACAGTCTGACTATGACGCTTCACGCAAGCACTCTCGTGATTTTGGTTCTTCATCCGACTCTGGATCTCAGAAGCGCCGGGTGTGGATTCCAAGCACGGCACTGCCACCCAGGTTCATTCCGAGGCCATCCTTTGAGGCGCCTCGCCCCAACCAGCAGTTTGTACCATCTAAGCCCTATGGTGGCCCCGCTGCTAATGCTGCTCCACGCCCCAATGTTGTGACATGTTTCAAGTGTGGAGAGCCGGGTCACTACAGTCGGGAGTGTCCTCAGAACAACAACCCCAATCAGTTTGGAAAGTCCGTTGGCCGTGGTAAGCCAGCGGGAAAGACCTTCTACGCCAAGCCAGCCACCACTGCACGTGGCCATGTTAACTATGTCTCAACTGAGGAGGCTCATGAGGATCCTAATGTCGTCCTTGGTACGCTCCTTGTTAATTGCCATCCGGCATCTGTTCTTTTCGGTACTAGAGCATCTCATTCATTCATATCTGAGAGCTATGCTCGATTGCATTACACGACATTCTGTGACATGGCCACTACCATGGAAATTCAAACCCCGGGCTCTAGATGGCAAACCTCTAGAGTAAGCCATGGGAGTGAAATTCTTGTCGATAGACTCATCTTCCTTGCATCCTTAATAGCTCTCAAGTCCTCGGACATAAACATCATCTTGGGTATGGACTGGATGTCAGCTCATTATGCTAAGATTGATTGTGCCACTAGAATCGTTCAACTTACTCACCCATCGCGCAAGACAGTCAATGTATTAACTCGAGTGGCCAAGCGCCAGCTTTACTCCCTAAATGCCAACCCCCTTCCAGACCTTGAAGATATTCCGGTAGTCCGAGACTTTCCGGATATCTTTCCAGAAGAACTACCAGGTGTTCCACCTGACAGGAATGTCGAGTTTGTGATAGACCTTGTTCCAGGAACCGTTCCAATTTCTAGAAGACCATATAAGATGGCACCCTTAGAACTAGCCGAACTTAAGAACCAACTCGACGAGTCCTTGAAAAAGGGTTTCATCTGTCCTAGTTCCTCCCCTTGGGCTTGCCCTGTCCTCTTCGTCAAGAAGAAGGATGGAACGGATCGGATGGTTGTAGATTACCGTCCTGTCAACTTGGTCACTATCAAGAACAAGTATTCGCTTCCCAGGACCAACGACCTGTATGACCAGCTCGCTGGATCCTCAATCTTTTCCAAGATGGATTTGAGGTTGGGCTACCATCAAATCAAAATCAGAAACGGGGACATTCCCAAAACAGCCTTTGTTACCCGCTATGGCCAATACGAGTACACCGTCATGTCCTTCGGTTTAACCAATGCCCCAGCCACCTTCTCTCAACTAATGAACTCGGTCTTCATGGAGTAGTTGGATAAATTCGTCGTAGTATACCTCGATGAGATACTCATCTACTCCAAGAATGACGAGGAACATGCCAAACATCTAAGGCTGGTATTGATGAAACTTCGAGAGCATCGCCTTTATGCCAAATTCTCCAAGTGTGAATTTTGGTTGCCGGAAGTGACCTATCTAGGCCATGTAATTTCTGGTAAGGGTATTGCTGTCAATCCCGAGCGAGTTCAAGCCGTCCGATTGGACTCCACCTGAAACGGTCAAGCAAGTTCGGAGCTTCCTTGGCCTAGCGAGCTATTGTCGTCTCTTTGTCGAGAATTTCTCCAAGGTTTCTAAACCTCTAACTGAACTCCTCAAGAAAGATAAAAAGTTTGAGTGGACCCCACAGTGCGAGTTCAGCTTTCAGGAACTGAAAAGACGCCTGACATCTGTTCCCGTACTGGTACCACCAGATTTCTCCAAGGACTTTATTATCTATTGCGATGCCTCACGACAAGGACTAGGTTGCATACTCATGCAAGATCGTCAGGTAATTGCCTATGCTTCACGGCAATTACACCCCCATGAGGAAAACTATCCCACACATGATCTAGAGTTTGCAGCTATAGTCCATGCACTTAAAACTTGGCGACATTACCTTCTCGGTAATCGTTGCGAGATCTTCACCAATAACCAAAGTTTGAAATATATCTTCACCCAACCGGATTTGAATCTCAGGCAAAGACGTTGGGTCAAGTTGATCTCGGATTACGACTTAGGAATAACTTACACCCTGGGCAAAGCCAATGTCATGGCTGATGCGCTAAGTCGTAAATCTTATTGTAACAACCTGATGTTACAACAAAGTCAACCACTTCTCCACGAGGAATTTCGTAAGCTTAACCTTCACATAGTTCCTCGAGGATTCCTATCCACCCTGGTGGCGAAACCTACCCTTACAGATCAGATCATCAAGGCACATAAGGTAGATCCGGGAATCTCCCGTATTAAGAGAAACATTAAGAAAGGAGTCGCGAGTTGTTTCTCCATTGATGATCAAGGTGTCATATACTTTGGAAACCGCTTAGTGGTTCCCAAAGCACAAAACCTGACGCGGCTGATTCTTAAGGAAGCTCATGAATCCCCTCTCACCATTCATCCCGGTAGTACTAAAATGTATCAAGACCTACGCCAGCGGTTTTGGTGGACTAGGATGAAGAGAGAAATTGCTCAATACATTGCTAGTTGCGACGTCTACTGTCGTGTTAAAGTAGAGCATCAACGGCCTGCTGGCACCCTTCAACCTTTGGCTATTCCTGAATGGAAATGGGATAAAATCAGTATGGATTTCATTACTGGGTTTCCCAGGACCAAGAGAGGGAATAATGCCATCTTCGTCGTGATCGATCGTCTTTCCAAGGTGTCCCACTTTCTACCTGTTCGTGAGAGTATCACCGCTAGCCAGCTAGCTGATTTATACATCTCCCGAATAGTGTCTCTTCATGGTGTCCCATTGGAAATTAACTCAGACCATGGGAGTCTCTTCACCTCTCGATTTTGGGAAAGTTTCCAAAATGCTATGGGAACTCGTCTCTCTTTTAGCACCGCCTTCCACCCCAATCAAGTGGTCAAGTAGAGCGAGTCAATCAAATTCTGGAAGATATGCTCCGAGCTTCTGTCATCTCATTCGGAATGGATTGGGAGAAATGCCTTCCATTCATGGAGTTTGCTTATAACAATAGTTATCAAGCTAGCTTGGGCAAAGCTCCTTTCAAAGTTCTCTATGGACGAAAATGTCAAACGCCTCTTAACTGGTCAGAAACCAGGGAAAGACAACTCTTTGGCCCGGATATGATTCAGGAAGCAGAAGAGCAGGTTCGCGTTATTCGTGAGAAATTGAAAACAGCCCAATCTCATCAAAAGAGCCAATATGATCGTAAACATAAGCTCATGACTTATGAAGTCGGCGAGAAGGCTTACCTTCGGGTTACTCCGTTAAAGGGAACCCATCGTTTCGGTATCAAAGGCAAATTGGCTCCTCGTTACATTGGACCCTTTCGCATTCTTGCCAAACGAGGAGAAGTTGCCTACCAATTGGAACTACATCTGCATCTTTCCAGAGTTTACGATGTCTTCCACGTTTCTCAACTCAGGCGTTGCTTCGCGGATCCTATCCCTGGAGTGGACCACGAAGCGCTTGATCTACAAGATAATCTCTCATATCGGGAATATCCCGTTCGTATCCTTGATCAAGCCGAGCATACCACTCGACGCCATAACATCAAGTTTCTCAAGGTTCAATGGTCACACCATTCCGAGAAAGAAGCCACTTGGGAAAGGGAGGATCGTCTTCGACTTGAGTACACCACTTTCTTCCCAACAGATCCTAAATCTCGGGACGAGATTCTTTTGAGTGGGGGTGAGTTGTCACACCCTAGCTAGTTCATGCATTAGAGTGATTGCATCATGTTTAAATTTCCCAGAAAGATGAAATGGGGATGATAGAACCCCCAGCACCCCCCTGGAAAACCTAGGGTTTACTAAAAAAAATCAATGAACCTGAAATGCCCTTCTAAAAAGCCCACCCTTTTTGTTTGGGTTAACACCTTTGACAAAAATGGTGAACATTTTTCTAGGACATCTTAAGGTCATTGGATTAATTCATATAGTATTTGCATTTGGGCATTTAAATGCTATAAAATATTTTGAATGCTCAAATAATCATAAACTAAAATGTTTACTCTTGGATATATTCTAAGTAGTAACCATGATTAATTTTATGATTTTTGGAAATGCCCTGGCATTTTTAATAAAGCCCTAAAGTTACAGAAATAATAGAAAATAAATAAAACCAGAAAAGAAAGGGTTAGAACTTACCTGGGCTTACCTCACCTGTGCAGCCACCTGGCGGCCCAAGTGCCCGGCCCAGCCCACCTGCTCCCTCCCCTGTCGTCTTCCTCCTTGCCAGGAGGATGGGCGCGTGCCCGACGCGTGCGCACCGCCGTGCGCCACCTCCTGCTTGCCACTTCGCCGCTGGACGGGCTGTACAACCTCCACGTCGCGCCCCTGACCCCCTGGACACCTCACACTTCCCCCCTGCTCTCTCCCTTGCTCCCCCGACGCCATGGCCGATGCAGCCGCCGCCGTCTCGCTGCCGTAGCCGTAGCCACCGTTGTCTCTACGCCACCCTGCTGTGTCCACGAGCTCCGCCACCTTCCTCTTTGTCGAGCAGGCCGAGCCCCGAGTGCTCGCGTGCCCCGAAGCCACCGCATCGACCTCGGCCAAATCCGCCACCGCCGGAGACCCCCTTCGCCGTCACCGTCGTAGCAGGCCGTCCCCGACCTCGCCGTCAGCTCCGTCGCAACCACCGTGAGCCTAGATACCTCCCCACCCTCTCCGTTCCCTCTCTCGAGCCCCGTAGCGACTGCACATAGCTCACCCGCACGCGCCGCCGCGGAGCTCGTCGCCGACGAGGCTCCGGCCACCCAACGGCCGCGCCACCTTGACCACTAGCCCTACCGCACCCCCAGGAACACAACGCACTAACCCACGCGCCTCTCCGTGCCCCCTAGCAACGAGTCCGAGCTCACCCGAGCTCCGGCCGCCGCCAAACTCGTTGCCGGCGTAATCTCCAGCGACCCCGAGCCCAACCACTAGCACCACCCACTGCGGCTCGTTCCTAGCTGCCCGTAGAACCCAACGACGCCTCGAACGGTGCCCTGTAGATGAAACCCGCACCTGCACCGCCGCATTTGGCCTCGCCGGCGGCTAAACGCCAGCGAGATTGACCTTGTTTGACCCCAGTTTGACCCCACCTGAGTCACTGACATGTGGGGTCGGCTCCTAACTAAATTAGATTAGTTTTTAATTAGAGCTAATCACTCTGTTAGAGGTTAATGACCTCGTTAGCTAACCCTCTCTCACTGACATGTGGGCCCAGGGCCTAACTAACCTAGTTTAGTGCTAACTAAACACTAACTAACTCTGTTAGTTAGCTGAGACACTGACAGATGGGGCCCACCAGTCAGGTTTGACCTGGGCTGGCGCCTTTGACCCGCTGATGTCACAGTGACGCAGTGCTGACGCAGTTATTTATTTTCTGGATTTATTTTTATATAGGAAATTCCAGAAAATAGCCAAAACTTCTAAAAATCATAGAAAATCAACCATAGCTCCAAATTAAACAAATTATATATGAGAAATGATCAGAAAAATTCAATCTTTCCATCTGTAATGGTTTCATGCATGACAAAACACTTTAACCTTGCGTTTCAGGTGAAACAAGCTAATACACTTATAATGCATAAGAACTTAAGCTTCCATTTGAATCTTTGGTTCAAATGGACCCATTTCAACTTGTTTCACATTGCATTAGGCAGGACACCTCATTTTGCCATGTCATAGCATGCATCATATTGTTGCATATTGCCATGTGTTGATTATATTCTGTGGTGTCTTTCGTGGTAGGTTCTGCCTCCGAGGATATCTCCGAGTATCCAACTGAAGGGCAATACCCTACTACCACTCCATCAGCCAAGAAGCCCCATTGATCATATCGATACAATCCCATGTTCTTGCTTCTGCTCTCACTTACTGCATTAAGATAACAGCGTTTCAAACTGCTGTGTGCTACGGTAGCTGAATCCTTATCCTCTGCATGACCTGTCATTGCCACAGTAACTAGATGAAACCCACTAGCATGTGCAGGAGTTGATTGAGCCATGTATGTGTTTCCTACCTTGCTATGCCTGCTATGCTTAGAGTTGTGTCAGGTCTGGTTCATCTGGGAGATGGGCTAGAGTGAAATGATTATGTCGGTAATGTGAGAGATGTGTTGAACATGATTTGGTAAAGGTATCGGTGAGAGGCCATGTAGTAGTACATGGTGGGTTGTTTCATTGAGGCCGTCCCTAAGAACTGAGATCTATGTGTGTGATTTAAGAATCAGCTACTACCATACACTGGGCCCAAAACCAATGGACCCTCTCGGCTTCTTAATCACCCTAGTACTCTGTCCAGGAGTTGCAACTAGTTTCTGGTGTTTGTAGGTTATGTGTTTGCGGCCGTGCGTAGCGCTGACCCTACGGGTGGTCTATGATGCGGTAGATACACCATGACCGGGTATGCCGGGCGCCCGTTTGGCGTCTCGGGACCCTGTTCACATCGTTCGGGGCCGTATGTGGAAACCTCGGCCGGACTCCCTGTGGATGGAACCTGGATAGGCGATAAACCTGGACTAGAGACTTGAGTGTTTAGGTAGGTCGTGGCCGACACCCTCGTTGGGCTTCCGCTTGAACGTTGCCGATTACATGTCATGTAAACGACAGTAAGTGGTGAGAGCATGTATGAAGAAGTACACCCCTGCAGGGTTAACATCATCTATTCAAATAGCCGCATCCGCAGTAAAGGACTACTTGGTTGCCTATACAGTTCATAGACAAGTTAATGGTTACTACTAAAAGACTCAAGATAAGTGTGAGTACCGAGGATGGCCCTCTCGTAGGATGACGAGGGAGGATCCCCAGTGGAGTATTGTGTTGGTGATTAGTGGACTCGTGTGCGAAAACTATTTTACTAGTGGTGTCTCATAGGATAGCTTAGCCAAGAGTCAAAGCTGGCTTGCGGCAATAACTCCACCACCTTCTTGAGAATGAGAATGTATAGTAGGTTCTGTTGTAAGACTTGCTGAGTACCTTTGTAATCATGTTTGCTTCAATTACTGTTTTCAGACGACAACACCGCCCCCTCCGATGGATTTTATGTAGACCTCGACGCCAATGAGTAACTTGCCACCCAGGTGGTGATCCTGGCCATGGAGGGCCCTATGTAGATAGACAGGCTTCGACAAGCCTTCTTTCTTTCTAGTGTCTGTACTCAGACTATTTGCTTCCGCATGTGCTTGTATGACTTGAGTGTCGGGTCATGTGACCCCTGCCTGTATGAACATGTTATGTATGGCTCTCTGGAGCCTTTTAAATAAAGTACTTGAGTTGTAGAGTTTTGTTGTGATGCCATGTTGTATTTGCGCATATCAAGCATATTGTGTGTATGATTTAAATGCTTGGTATGTGTGGGATCCGACAATCTAGTTGTTTATCCTTGGCAGCCTCTCTTATGGGGAAATGTAGTCTAGTGCTCCTTGAGCCATAGTAGTCCGCTACAGCCCGGTTCACCGGAGTCCTGCTAGCCCAGCACTACTGCTCAGGACACTTGACTGGTCGGCATGTGTTTCACTTCGTTCCTATGTCTGTCCCTTCGGGGAAATGTCACGCGATGACATCCGGAGTCTTGCCTAGCCTGCTATAGCCCGGGTTACTTGGAGTCCTGTTAGCCCAGTGCTACAGCCCGGATTCACATGCTGTTGACCGACATGCTCAATGTGATTCATGTATGCCTGTCTCCATAGGTTTGTGCCGCTTTGGGTCCACGACTAGACATGTTGGCCCAGGTTCTTTAGTGACTTCCTTCAAGTGACGTCCAAAGGGTGTACGCCATACGGTTGCATGAACTTGTTCCTTGCATCCGCCATCCTAAAGAGTAGAAAAGATGAGGGTCAGAAAAGAAGAGAATGAATAGTGATCTATGTCTTTAGCTTAGTGGTCATGTCCTACAGTCAGCGTGTGCTCTGATACCATCTCTGTAGCGACCAGACCTCAAACAGTCTGATCTCTGTGCTCCGGTGTCATCCCTGGATCAGTAATGCTGACACCACATAATACTCGGAGGATTTATAACAGAGTAGCAATCACACACTTATTACATCGAGTGTCTCCATAGAGAACGTATTACAATAAATATGGCTTAAGGCCATCTAATAACAATAACAGAGGAAGGCTTGGAAGATAAGTGAGTCCATCAACTCCAACGGCATCACTGAGTATAGAACCACGACCTAAAACTCCTTAATCGTCGTCTGAAAAGTTTGCAACATTAACATTGTAGCCCGAAACGGATCAGCACATGGAATATGCTGGCAAGGTAACACATAGAGAGTAATGGAATGAAACAACTATACTATATGCATCTTTGGCCGGTGGAAAGCTCTATGGTTACAGTTTTGCGTAAAGCCAATTTTTCCTTACTTCAAAGGAATAAATTTATTTAACTATCATGGTAGTTGTTAAACATTGAGAATGGTTGACAGCATCCTCAATCCCAATTAAAAATCATCATTATCATAAGCCCAACAAAATTAATTTAGAGTAACATGTTGAGATTCACATGATAATCCAGGTACTAGATACTCAAAACATCCATAACCGAGGACACGGCTAACCATGATTAGTTTATACACTCTGCAGAGGTTTGCGCACTTTTCCCTACATCCCCTACATCTGCTAGTCTACCACTGTAAGAGTTTGCACGACTTAGTCAACTATGCTAGAGCCCATAATAGCTTGTGGCTGCACACGGAAGTTTCTAGTATGAATAATCTCATGATCCCTTTGAGCCTGGGTGGCGGTCCAAAAGAAAACAGGCAAGTCCTGGATTACCCAGTTGCCTCAATCCACCCAGATGTGTGTTTAAGTTGCCACCTTAGATGAACCATTAATTAACAAACTCACATTTGTCATGGATATCACTCACCCAATCCACGTCTACTAGCATAGCATGGCATAATAAGCAAACGTAGAAGTAACTCCAAATGTTTGAAAATAAACAGGTAATAGGTACTACCTCAACTACTTCCCATCCCACAATTTAATTATATCCTAACCATGCAATGTTTGAGGATTGATCTAATGCAATAAAACTGGGTAGTAGAAAAAGTGTGATCAAAGTGTTACTTGCCTTGCTGATGATCCAGAAAACCTAGCGATTCGAAGTAACAAGCGGCGCACTCCGGGTACTCTATCGCAAACAAACAAGCACAAAACAAGTACGCATCTAATGCACGGGTAAAACTCGAATAAGAGATCTAACTAGAAGGTTCAACTTAAGAACTCCGGTTTGCAAAAAGAATCAAATTGAACGAAGCAACGAAAGTCAAACGGCGAAAGAAAACAACTTCATTCTACTAATCTGGATCTAAGTCAAATTTTACAGTAGCAAAAACTTGTTTAAGTTGGTTAAACGGATAGAGGGTTTCGAGACGAAACTCCAGGCGCTTGAATTGCCTGATTCCGATAAACGAGCGAAAAGTTATACTAAAATGAAAATCGGATCAGAAATCACGATCAGAAAAATCGCGGATTTAATCCGAGAAAAGAATGACAACGAACGTTCGCTAGAACGAACGAACGGACGAACGCTCGCTAATTAAATAAATCGGAAAAACCGATCTATTTAAAAAAACCGAACTAAACTAAAAAAATCGACGAAAAACCAACGGAAAAACCGAACGGTTTTACGAAAAAAAATAAAAAACGGTGCGGATTTCGAGGTGACCTCGGGCGGCGGGTCGGCGGCGGCGGCGTCCGGCGAGGCGGCGGCGTCGTCGGAGGCGGTGCGGGTAGCAAGGCGCGGTGGGCGGCGAGCGGCGGCGCGGGCAGCGAGGCGCGGCGGCTGCGACTCTCGGGCCGCTAGGGTTCGGGGGAGGCGGCTCGGCCTCAGGCTGGCTCCCCCCGGCTTATAAAGCCTTGGCGGGCCGGAGTCCCGGTCGGACACGGTCAGTAGGTCGGTTCGTTTTTTTAAAATAATTACGCGCAGAATAAAAATAAAAATAAATACTAAACGGACCCCAAAAATCCCGAAATAAATTTTCGCGGGCTTCTAAAATCAAGCCGCACAAGGTGAACATTTATTTGGGGCCTAAATGAAATTTTGAAAAACGCACATTTTTCCTAAATGCAAATAAAATAACGAAAACTCTGAAATAAAATCTTATTTGATTTTATTATTAAATCCTCAATATTTCTTTATTTCGGGAAAGTCATTTTATTCCCTCTCTCATATTTTTGTAATAGAAATAATTGATGATAAAATAATAAAAATCAAATGATCCTATTCTCAAAATTTGAGAAAACTCAAATATGAAAATAAAGAATTTCCCAACTCTCTCCGTGGGTCCTTGAGTTGCGTAGAAATTTCTAGGATCAAACCAAAAGCAAAACAAAATATGATATGCAATGATGCTCTAATGTATAACATTCCAAATTGAAAATTTGGGATGTTACAGGTGGAGATAGCACCCCGGTTGTACATGCACAAGAACCAGCCCTACCACACATAACCCAAACTCTCGCAGATTGTACCCCTACTACGATGGACAGAGAACCAGCTTCACCCAATCTAACCCCAACCCCAGCCGATAGTAACCCAGTTCCTGTTGGCACAACACCATCTCCACCACAGAGCTACCAAACAAGAGCAGTTAGTAAGGCAGCTCCAGTGCCCAAAGGGCCAGTACTATCACGGCGAACCCCAACTCCACTAGTTAGTATGCCTATTCCTGTGGAGGAAGCAGAACCAGCTAGTCGTAGTTTAGCATCTACCGCATTTGATGTTGTTAAATCATATGTGCGTATCTTCCCATCTTGGAAATATTATACTGAAGATGAAGGAAAATGCCAGTTGCAGGTGTTTGTCCAGGAGTTATATGTAAGTAATGTTATTCATGGCAATTACTTTGCTTCGTCCCATACATCCTACCTCCATGATGGTTATAATACAGCAAATTTTCCCATTTTTCTCTATAGAAAAGGACCGATTTGGAAACTCAGGATGAGGTAACCTGTGCTAATACCTCTGCTATCTTCAAGAATGCTTGGTGGCAGTATCGGAATTACCTGAAGAAAACGTACTTCACCGGCAAAGAAACTCATCAAATTCCCTTACGTTCTCCTGAGACACATTTACTGGGCGATGACTGGGAACGCCTTGTTCTGTACTGGTCCCGAACCAAGAATGTGGTAAGGTCTATGAGCTCATTTTCTATTTTTAAGTATTATATTCTTGCATCTTACTGTACTCTGTTCACGTAGAACAAGTGCCTAAACCTGAAGAACAACTGTTCTAATTTAAGATTCCATTGCTACCATAGGACATAGATATATGTTTGTTTGATGCTTTTATTATGTACTAGTACTTGGCAATAGAAGACTTGGTAGTTTAATCCTGTCCACCTTACTAATGAACTGGTTCACCGAAATGAGTTTCATATACTAGTACATGCTAAACTTGTTATGTGTCTGCTTGTTTCTTCTTTTAGAATGCTGACGGAATATTGGGGAAGAGTGCCTTATTAAGCAACGGTAAAGGAAGTAATGCAGATAAGGTTCAGGATAGTGACACATCCTGTCTTGGTTTAGTGTTGGAGTTACTGGCCACTACCGCTTGCACAAGCTATTCAAACTCACTGTCTGAATCAGTTCAGTTTCTTGAGTCTCAACTACAAGATGAAAGACATCGATCAGTTGTGCTGCGACAAGAAGTGGAAGGACTGCGGAAGTCCCTGGAGCATTTAGATGCATACTTTCTGGTGCAACAGCAAGCGTTGGAGGATTTTAGCGCCAAATAGGACAAATCTAATCAGCTTGCTAAGCTTATTGCCAGCATGGTGGATACACGGGATAACGTTTCTTGAGCTCTTCTGAAGTTGTTTCAGTTATGCTCTTGTTTTGTTGCCGCGTTTATTTGCACTGGTGGCCAATTTCGACGGCTAGTGTATATGATATGCTGCTTTGTTCCCTATATTTGCACTGGTGGCAAAACTTGATGCCCAGTGGATGTAATATGTGTAATAGCCGTGATAGCCTAGCGTTAGTTGCTTGCTTATTTATTTCCTTGTTGTCTTGTTTATTTGTTTGCTTGTAGTCATTGCAGTTCTTTTTCCGCGGTTAACTAGTGGCTGCAATAACCTATTTTTTAAAACTAGGCCACAATAACCATGGGCTAATATTTACTGTAGTTACACTCGGCCTCCTACGGGCCATAGAAACAGTAGGCCTTCTATGGGCCGTAGAAACAGTAGGCCTTCTACGGGCCATAGAAACAATGGGCCTTCTACGGGTCGTATCATCAATGGGCCTTATACGGGCCGTAGGATCAATTGGCCAAACGTGGGCCAATAACAGGCCGCATTATGGCCGTCAACGGGCTAGAGTTGGAATCGTCCGTTCATGGGCCGACCGTAACGGGCCATCGTTAATAGGCCGTATTTGATGACGCTATGAAAACGGCCCAACGTATTAACGGACCACAAACGGGCCGACTGTAACCACGGGCTGAATTTGGCCCACAAGCAGATAATGACAGTAACGAGCCGTAAGTAAACGAATGCTGGAAATGAGCCCAAGAATAAATGGGCTCTGAGAAGGCCGAAAGATAACATGGGCTGGAAACAGCCCAATAGAATAACGAGCCGTTAATGGGTATAAAGTGATACACTGTTCATTACGGGCCAGTTTCACCACGGGCCATTAATGGTTGTAAAGTGATACACTATTCATTACGGGCCAGTTTCACCACGTGCCATTAATAGGCCAAGAGTTACATAGGGCCTCATATGGGCCGAAAGACGTCATGGGCCATACATGGGCCAGAAGTGAAAATGGGCTGGAATCATATTGGATGGCCCAGATGATGCTACTGGGCCTAATTCGGATAGGGCGTAACGGGCCTTTGGTTAGTGGGCTGTAAATGGGCTATATGCGAACAGGTCGTTAACAGGCTTTCCATGGGCCGGCCCGCCACCTTTTGACCAAGTCAAACGGGCCGGCCTTTTCATAGGAATGGGCCTCTGTTGGGCCGTGCCACGTGTCGACGTATCATAGGCGCCTATCTGACTCACTGACGAGCTGACACGTGTTTCGTCCGGCCAATAAGAATTTTACACGTGGAAATTTCCATTAGTCGGGGCTGTTAACGGGTTATCAGATCCAAAACCCGACCCGATAGCTTAACGGCGTTCCGTTACGGTGGATGCCACGTGTCAGTCACCCTTGATGAAAGCACTTCTATGATGCGCGATTTATCGTCATGGAAGTGGACACTTCCGTGATGATAATTTTGGTAATGTCATGGAACACTTCTACGACAGCACATGTATGACTATCTTGATTCTGTCATAAATTTTTCATGGATGTACATGCATGACAAAAAACACGACCTACTATGACAAACACGTATCATCATGGAAGTGTATTTTTTTGTAGTGTTTGCTGGTTACAAATAGCTCCTCAAAGGAGGATTCAGAGACAGATGACCAGTCCTATCCTCCCCCCCCCCCCCGAGGTGCATGCTCTAACTCGGCAGGGTTATGTTGCTCATATCGTGCGTATAGTATCTTGCATTTCTATGTCATTTGCTTAGTTTAGACATGCTTTGTGTGAATGCCACCTGTTTAGTGTCTAATTACCATATATGTGAATTATGCAATGCCATCTTGTTGCAAGACATTATATATGTGAATTATGCAATGCTGTCTTGTTGCAAGGCATTATATATGTGAATTATGCAATGCCATGTTGTTTAGCCAAGCGTCAAATATGTGAATTATATCATGTCGTCCTTTTTTTGTATTTCTCATTGCTTTTGTCGACAATGTTTGTATATTCAACTGCTCTTCATGTGCATCAGCCATTTGAATTGGTGATGGAGAAATATGGAATGAAAACAAGGTCTTCAAAGCAGACAATGCTACCTATTGAAGCAGATATCTTGCTGGTTACAGATAGCTCTTCAGAGGAGGATTCAGAGGCAGATGACCAGTCCTATTATCCCCCTGAGGTGTATGCTCAAACTTGGCAGGGTTATATTACTCATATCATGCATATGTTGTATTGCAATGCTTAGTTTTTACATCATATACACGATATTGAATGCCATCTCCTTAGTTGACACATCATATATACGATTGCCCTCTGCTCACTTTCTTAGTATATAAATCATATATTTGAATTATATCATGCCATGATGTTTACAAAGACAGCATGTATCTGAATTATGGCATGCCAACCCATTTTCTAAAGACATAATATAGTTATATCATCTCATCCTGTTCACATAGTCATCATATTTTGAATTTTGTCATTCTATCCAGGAATTATATCATGCCATCATGTTTCCATCGATGGCATGTTTGTGATTTATGGCATGCCAACCACTTTAATAGACACATCATATAGTTATATCATGTCATCCTGTTTACATAGTCATCATATTTTGAAGTATGTCATTCTATCTTGTTTAGTTAGCCATCATACATGTGAAATTGTGTCATGATATCCTGTTTAATTAGCCATCATATATGTGAAACTATGTCCTGCTATTCTGTTTGGTTAGACAACATAAATGTGAATTATTTCATGCCCTGTTTTCTTCCCTACTATCCATTGCACCAGTCTATCTTACAATGTGTGTACATTCAATTACTTTTCTTGTTTATCAGCCATTTCAATTGGAGGGGGTGATGGCAGTATCTGTGGGACTAAAAACACGGTCTTAAGAAAAGATCGTGCTACCTGTCGATGGAGATAGAACCACAGTTGTACTTGCCTAAGAACCAGCCCCACCACACAAAATTAGACTCACACAGATTGTACCCCTACCCAGTTGGACAGAGAACTAGCTACACCCCTTCTAACCCCAACCCCAGCAGATAGTAACCCAGTTCCCGTTGACATGGCACCGTCTCCACCACAGAGCACCCAAACACGAGCATTTAGTAAGGAAACTGCAGTGCCCAAAGCACGAGGACCACCACTCCGAACCCCAAGTCAAAGCTTGAAGCAGAAGAAGAATTGTTCTCAGGTCAGGTTCCGTAGCTATGGTTCATACTAATTTGCTCTTGCATCAGGTTCCGTAGCTATGGTTCATACCAACTAATTTCAAATTTGAAGGATGCAATTGAAACTCCAATGGCGCAATAGGTATGTTTTAAACCTGTTTCTTTAACGTGTTTGCTGTTGTAACTTGCTCTATGTTGATTTCAGTTTCAATTGAATAAACGGTTATGTTCTCATGCCATGCACATTACAAGTGTTGTTATTGCTGTGTAGTTTCCCACACTTATATTTTGTCTATGCTGCTTTGTCTAAAATAGATGTCATTCGAACTGTATCTATCTTGATTTGGCAACATAAACTAGAATGATATAGACCATACAGTACCATAATACATAGATATATGTTTGTTTCATGTTGTTATCCTGTCCACCTTACTACTGAACTGGTTTACCAAAATGAGTTTCATATACTACATTGTAAACCTGTGATGGGATTGTTTGTTTCTCTTTTAGAATGCGGATAAAATATTGGAGAAGAGTACCCTGTTATGCAATGGTAAAGGAAGTAATGCAGATAACGTTCAAGATAGTGAGACATCCCTGTTGGTCTCTAAGAAAGCTGATAAAAACTATATTGAAGACACTGCGACAACCCCAAAGTCCTGTCTTGATGTAGTGGTCCAGTTACTGGCTACTACTACTGGCACCAGCTCTTCGAACTCACTGCCTGAATCAGTTCGGCTTCTTGAGTCTCAACTTCAAGTTGAAATACATCGATCAAATGTTATGCGACAGGAAGCCGAAGGACTGAGGAAGTCCCTGCAGAATTCAGATGCATACTTTCTGGTGCAACAGCAAGTGCTGGAGGATTTAAGCGCCAAACAAGAGAAAGTTAATAAGATTGCTAAGCATCTTGACAGCAATATCGGTACCCAGGATATTGTTTCTTGAGCTCTTCTGAAGTGGTTTTAGTTCTAGACTTGTTTTGCTGTGGCGTTTATATGCTGCTTTGTTCCCTATATTTGCACTGGTGGTGAACTTTGATGCCCAGTGGATGCAATATGTGTAATAGCCGTGATAGCCTAGCATAAGTTGCTTGCTTATTTATTTACTTATTGTCATGTCTATTTCTTTTCTTGTAGTCAGTGCAGTTCTTTTTCCGTGGTTAGCTAGTGGCTGCAATAACCTATTTTTTAAACTAGGCCACAATAACCATGGGCTACATATTTACTGTAGTTAACATGGGCCTCCTATGGGCCATAGAAATAATGCGCCTTCTAAGGGCCATAGAAACAATGGGCCTTCTGCAGCGTAGAAACAATGGGCCTTATACGGGCCGTAGACACAATGGGCCTTCTACGGGTCGTATCATCAATGGGGCTTCTACGAGCTGTATGATCGGTTGGCCAAACATGGGCCAATAACAGACCACATTATGGTCGTAAATGGGCTAGAGTTGAAATCATCCGTTCATGGGCCGACCATAACGGGTCGTCGTTAATCGGCCGTATTTGATGACACTACGAAAACGGCCCAACTTATTAACGAGCAACAAACGGGCCGACTATAACCACGGGCTGAATTTGGCCCACAAGCAGAAAATGACAGTAACATGCCGTAAGTAAACGAATGCTAGAAATGAGCCCAAGAATAAATGGGCCCTAAGAAGGCCGAAAGATAACATGGGCTGGAAACGGCACAACGGAATAATGGGCCGTTAATGGGTATAAAGGGATACACTGTTCATTACAGGCCAGTTTCACCATGTGTCGTTAATGGGTATAAAGTGATACACTGTTCGTTACGGGCCAGTTTTACGACGGGCCATTAATGGGCCGAGAGTTACTAAGAGCCTTATATGGGCCGAAAGGCGTCATGGGACATACATGGGCCGAAAGTTAAAACGGGCTAGAATTATATTGGACGGCCCAGATGACGATACTGGGCCTAATTAGGATAGGCCATAAACGGGCCCTGGGTTAGCGGGCTGTAAATGGGCAATATGCGAACAAGCCGTTAACAGGCTTGCCGTGGGCCGGCCCTCCACCCTTTGACCAAGTCAAACAGGCCGGCCTTTTCACAGGAATGGGCCTCTGTTGGACCGTGCCACGTGTCGACGTATCTTAGGCGCTTTGAGTCCAATGAGTGGATGACATTTGTCCCAACGGTGAGACGACACGTGTTTCCTCCAGCCAATGATGATTTTACATGTGGAAAATCCCCATTGGTCCACTACACCACGACACAACAAAGACGACATGCATCTGTTGGTAAAAGTGAGCATCGCCGACACTTTTTTTGTCCCAAACTATACCGACACATAGTATGACAGTATTATATAACCTCATTGACACATTATCTGTCGCCGAAGCACCACCAGAGCACCGACGTAATTTCTGTCGGCAGTTACCATCTTTACTGATTGTTTGTGTGTCGGCGATTCGTAGGAACAGAGAAAGTGTCGGGGTAGTTTCCTTCCACCCACACCCGAAAAATAAGGCACGGAAAGAGAACCATGCGCACTCGATGGAAAACACGAAGAGTCGGACTAGACCAGCAAAAGAAAAGAAAAAATACACCCGTCCACACCCCAATCCCCCCTCCCTGTCTCTCTACCCGATTGCGCCGCCGCCCCCGACCTAAACCTAACTCAACTACGCAGCCGCCCCTGATCTGCGCGCCGCCGCCCTGTTATGCCCGGAGCTAGATCAAACTAAGATAATTTGGGGATCGGGGTGCTAGGGTTCGTATGGGAGTATCAGAAGCGAATATGCGGATCTATATTAGCTTTAAAGTATGTAGTTGATTCATTACAGATAAATGGCATGCCTCACAAAGAGAGAAGAGTGGCTTTATATAACCAGCGACAACAGGTGATGGAAAACAGGACGGCAACGGAAACTAAACAGTAACGGAAAATGGTTCGTTCGGAGGGCGAGCGCAGCGAGCCGTCTGATCCTTCCTCTAGCTTCAATCTTGGCCTTCCGTTAACTGAAGATGCCCGCGTTGGACTGTAGCTTGCTGTTGCCTGACAATACACCCCGCTGAGAGCGAACTTGTCCTTAAGGAGTTTGGCGATTAAACCAATGATCAACCATTTGTTTAAAGAAAGCCAGGAACACCTTCTTCATGAAATCTGCATCTTCCCAGGACGCATCTTCAGGAGGTAAGTTCTCCCACTGTACCAGCCACTGAACCACAGCCACATTGTTGCGAGGTATCTGACGCGTCTCAAGTACCCATGATGGTTCAGTGCGCACACGCCCATCCGGCCTGATCAAAGGCAGGTCGGCACAAGGAATTGCGTGAGGTCCCAAGGGTTTCTTGAGTTGGCTGACGTGAAAGACAGGATGTATGGCAGCGTTATCCGGCAACAGCAGTTTGTAGGCCACATTTCCCACCTTTGCCATCACACGGAACCGGCCATAGAACTTGCTCTAAAGCTTGATATGCGAATGAGCGCCAAAATCATTCAAACGATACGGCTGCATTTTAAGATACACCATGTCTCCCTCTGAAAACTGTCGCTCCGAGCGTTTAAGGTCAGCATACTTCTTCATTCGAGCTTGAGCATTGGCCAGATTAGACTTCAACTATTGCCACATTGCATTTCTGTCCCCCAAAAACTCTGTTGCTTCGTGGTTAGTAGTAACCAGTGTTGCTGGGAGTTGGAGGTCCGGAGGAGGATAACCATACAGGGCTTGAAAGGGGGTTTTCTGAAAGGAGGAGTGAAAAGAAGTGTTGTACCAATACTCTGCCATGGATAAATGCAGTGCCCATTTCTTTGGCTCCAGGGATGTCATACAACACAGATAATTCTCAATGCACTGGTTGACACGTTCTGTCTGCCCATCAGATTGTGGGTGATATGCTGAGCTGTAACATAGTTCAATTCCCAAGGAAGCAAAGATGTCTTGCCACAACTTACTTGTGAAAATGCAGCCTCTGTCGGAAACAATAGCAAGAGGGGGGCCATGTAACTTCATAACATTATCAATGAATGCTCGAGCTACTGTCTGAACAGTGTAAGGATGTGACAAAGGGATGAAGTGAGCAAACTTAGACAGTCTGTCCATGACCATAAATATCACCTCTTTCCGATTGGATTTGGGCAGACCCTCAATAAAATCCATGCTGACATGTGACCAAACCATATCAGGAATCTGGAGTGGGTCTAAAAGCCCTGGATATGGGCAAGTTTCCCCCTTGTTTTTCTGACAGACAGGGCACAACAGAACAAAGTTATCCATGTCCTTCTTCATCACAGGCCAATAAAACACTTGTTTCAACCTCTTATAAGAAGCTTTCATGCCAGAGTGGCCCCCAATAATAGAAGAATGTAGTGCCTGCATAATCCTGTTCCTCAATTCAGTGTCTCTGCCCACATAGATCTTCCCTTTGTGTCTAATTATGCCATGCTGAAGAGAGTTATTATTGACAATATGAGTTGCAGTGACCAATAGCTGCTCCAACAGTTTCTGACAGTGGGGGTCATTGGTATAAGAATTTTCAACTTCAGAAATCCACTGAGGAGTATCTAAAGAAATTGCCATGCAAGAGTATTTTTTGGATAGTGCATCAGCCACTATATTCTCTTTCCACTTTTTGTATTCCAGCTGGAAGTTAAACTCCAGTAATTTGAGCATGAGTTTGTGTTGAATACTAGTGGAAATCTTCTGATCTATCATAAACTGCAAGCTCTGGTGATCAGTTCTGATAATTAAATCATTGCCCAAGAAATAATGTCTCCATCTTTTCAAGGCTTCCATGATTGCTAGTGCCTCCTTCTCATATGTAGACAGAGCAGCATTTTTAGGACACAAGACAGAGCTGTAGTAAGCAATTGGTTTACCTTTTTGCATCATAATAGCTCCCAAGCCAGTGCCTGAAGCATCAGTCTCAAGCACAAATGGAGCAGAAAAATCAGGAAGAGCCAGAAGAGGAGCAGATATCAGAGCTTGTTTTAATTCCTGGAAAGCTTGTGTCTGTGCTGAGGACCAAACAAAGCTATCTTTCTTGAGAATATTGTGGAGGGGTCTAGCTATGCTACCAAAGTTCTTGACAAACCTCCTGTAATAGCCACATAATCCCAGAAATCCCCTCAACTGAGTTGGTGTTATTGGGGTTGGCCAGTCAGCAACTGCAAAAAATTTTGCTGGGTCAGTTGACACTCCCTCACCAGAAATAATGTGGCCCAAGTAGGAAACCTGAGGAACTGCAAATACACATTTGGACCTGTTCACAAATAGTTGGTGTTCCTTGAGGAGTTGTAGGACTATTCTTATATGTTCCTGGTGCTCTTCAAGAGTTTGACTGAATATTAATATGTCATCAAAAAATACTAACACAAACTGCCTAAGATAAGGGCCAAAGATTTTATTCATCAAGGCCTGAAAAATCCCCGGTGCATTGCTAAGCCCAAAGGGCATCACTAAAAACTCATAATGCCCAAAGTAAGTTCTAAATGCAGTTTTGGGAATATCCTTGTCATGCATTCTGATCTGGTGATAACCTGACCTAAAATCCAATTTAGTGAAGAATTTTTCTCCATGGAGCTCATACAACAAATCCTCAATAACAGGAATGGGGAATTTGTTTTTTACAGTTGCTGCATTCAATTTTCTATAGTCGATGCACATTCTCCAAGACCCATCTTTCTTCATAATCAATATAGCTGGAGACGAATAGGGACTTTGACTTTCTCTTATCATCCTAGATTGCAACAGGTGGTGAATTTGCTTTTCCATCTCATTTTTATGCATGTGGGGAACTTTATATGGCCTAGAGTTAGGTGGTACAGCATCAGGTTTGAGAGGAATCTCATGATCTAATTCCCTTACTGGGGTAATCCTTGAGGCTCCTTGAAAACCTCCTGAAATTCATGCAGGACTTCCATAACTGCAAGGGGAGTACTATCCTTTGTGCCGGGTACAAGAGTGGTATCTTCTGCCAGTTGGAGCACAAAAGCAGGGGCACCACTGAGGAGCATTCTGTTAAGTTCCAATGCATAAATTTGGTTGGTTGCAGTCAGAGTTTCACAAGCAGGAATAGTAACAGAATTACTCTGATTATGACAGATAATAAGCTGTCTGGGATCATAAGAAAATGCTACAGGACTGTGTTGCGCCATCCAATCTGAACCCAATACAATATCATGTCCTGGCAGGTCTAACACTCTGAAGTGATGTTGAAACTAAGTGTTACCAGCAGTAAAGGTAGTGGTAGGAATGTAAGAACCTGACCACAACTTTCCCCCTCCAGCAACAGTTACTGCTCTGGACTGGTCTTTGATGATTGTGCAGGAAGTCTGAAGTGCAAACTTTAAGCTCATAAAAGTGGAATTACTGCCAGAATCCACTAAGGCAATTGCTTGTTTCCCTCCCATAGACACAACAATGGAAATGGTATTAACACTGTCTGCCTGCAGAGCTTGTAAAGAAATCCTCATGCACTGTTCTTCTGCCATGGGCTGCTCTTCCTGTTTTTGTTCTTCCATTTCCTCTTGTTCTCCTGGATTGTTAGGAGGTGGTTCCCCAGTAAGAACATTAATTACAGGTGCTTGCTTGCACTTATGCCCATGGAACCACTAATCCCCACATCTCTAGCATTTGCCTGGTTCTCTGGCCCTCTGAGTTGTGACAGGAGGTTTAAACTCATTGGTTTTATCAGGCTGAGAAGTGTGTTGCTTAGGAAACAGAGTATATGTTTTTGCACTAGAAGAATACTGTGGGAATTGCTTCTTAAGAGGTGCTCCTTGCTCAATATCTATTGCTAACCAATAGGCATCAGTCAGAGTAACAGGTCTGAGAGGCCTCAGCTGGAACTTCAACTATGATCTAAGCCCATTAATGTAGCATCTTACAAACCAACTTTCTGAAATATCAGGGTTTTCCTGCTGTACTTCAGCCATAAGTTCCTCAAACTGTTCAGTGTATTCTGCTACAGATAGTGTGTTCTGTTTCAGAGAGTGGAACTTTTCTGTTAGATCATATGAACTAGAGGATGAAAACCGGTGTAGAATTTTAGTGCAAAATTGAGACCATGTAGGTTTCTTTGCCAAAAGACCAGAACACCTGAGCCAAACATCTGCCTTGCCCACCACATGCATTTGTGCAAGATTGACTTTATACTCAGTAGGTGTACCTGACATTTGGAAAAACTTCTCACACTATCTGATCCATCCCCCTGGATTGTCCCCATCAAATGAAGGGAAATCCAATCGTGGTCTTTTAGTGATCGATTTCAGAAACCGAGTACGCATTTCCTATTCATACTGTCGGTAGAAATCATCCCAATGAGTTCTCACTGCTGGTGGTTGAAAGTTATGGAACACAGCTGTGTGAGCTATTCTATAAGTGGCAGTTGGTGTAACATTGCCCGACTGTGTGTCACGCCGAGGTGCATCTGCATAGCCCAGAGGGGCTGATCTATTGGGGACTCGAACATGAGGTAAACTGGTCGGCATTTGAAGGGCACACTGCTTTGTTTTCTCTTGTTCGATTGCCAAACGCTTGCGCAGCTCTTCAGTCAGCGATCTTGGGGGTTCAGTCTCAATTGCATCCTTGGACGATTGAGGTATATCCAGATCCACCACTGCTTGGGCAGTAGTTGGTTGCGTAGGGCTTGGGGCATGAGTGCTACTGAAGCTCTTCAGTATATCTGCCATTGTTGACAGCTACGTGTTCAGGGCCGTTACCACGTCCTAGACGCCTGCCACGGCTTTGGCCATGGTGTCTTGCTTGAGATTCATGGCGTGGACGTCCTTGCGCAGGTCATCTAACTCACCACGCATCTCTGTCGTGTCCTCACGCGACTGAACCACCTCTCCCTTGAGTGCCAAAAGTTCTGCAACATCATTTTCGTCCAACCTCTGCTTGGAACGACCCATAGTGACCTCGATCCGAAAGGAATTTTACACCCAGCACGCTGGAAACCCGACGGATCTAAGATCCAAGCGACCACCGACGATCTCTCCCTACTGCAACACCACCCAGAAGAGGAATCTGGAATTTTACCATGGAAATAGGAAATTCCCACAACCAAATCCTGATCCCGAGTTGTCGCCGAATAGGTCTACCGCTGCCAGCGCCACCACACCGCCCCCATCGCTGCCCTGCACCGCCGCCCCAAAATTCTCCGCCGATCGTGGGAGGGAAGGGAGGGGAAAAAATTCTGCGCCGCTACTCGATTCTCCGAAGATCAGCCTGGCTCATGATACCAATTGTTATGCCCGGAGCTATATCAAACTAAGATAATTTGGGGATCGGGGTGCTAGGGTTCGTATGGGAGTATCAGAGGCGAATATGCGGATCTATATTAGCTGTAAAGTATGTAGTTGATTCATTACAAACAAATGGCATGCCTCACAAAGAGAGAAGAGTGGCTTTATATAGCGAGCGACAACAGGTGATGGAAAACAGGACGGCAACGGAAACTAAACAGTAACGGAAAATGGTTCGTTCGGAGGGCAAGCGTAGCGAGCCGTCTGATCCTTCCTCTAGCTTCAATCCTGGCCTTCTGTTAACTGAAGATGCCCGCGTTGGACTGTAGCTTGCTGTAGCCTGACATGCCCGTCCTCTGGTCCCCTCGTGCCACATCATCTCGGACCCTGGCCTTCCTCCCTGCAGGGCACCATCCGCCCAGGAGAAGCAGCTCCGTCCGCCACGCCGAGGAACAGTAGCGCCGTCAACCGCCACCAAGGATCCACTGCTGATTTTTCTCCATGTGCGACCTCTGCTTCGGCTGATCTCCTTTCCTCTGCCCCGCCTACAGAATACAAGAGGTAAGCTTCTGGTGGGTGAGTGGTTCCTTGTCGCCCCTTCTCTGCCCACCTCCAGATCTGGTCGTTATAGGTAAGCTGGGTTAGTGGTTTTTCCAGTACGTGTAGGTAACTAATCGGATCCAGCCATGAATTGGTTGGCTTCTTCCAGTAGGTAAATAAATCTATGGTTGTTCTAGTGCGTGCTTCATCTACAAATTTGCAGCATGTAACAATTTCTTAGCCGAGGCATTACAAAGGAGAGGGATGCGTGTCATTCTTCTGTTAGAATTGTAATTACGTTCCCCTTTGTGATTGGCATATTTTATTTTTCAATTTCTCCTTTTCTTATTGCGCAGATGCTAGCTTTCATAGCCTCTTGTAGCTAAATCTGATTATGTGTGCGCCTATCAAGTCCCAAATGTGATCTGTATGTCCTAATTACGTACACATCTAGTGATGCATCTATTGAAGAGAAGCATTTGTCAGTAACATACTAACAATCAGTCAATCTTCATACGTAGGTGGTGAAGGCAAGTAAAGAATTTATGCCCGTTCTATTACAGGAACATGTGAATAGGTGATAGTCCTCCTAAGCTGCTTAATGCTACAATTTCTAATGTCATTATAAACATTGGATGCATCAGACTGTCATAATACCTAGTTTTTCTATAAAAATGGTAATAAATAAGCGCATAATATGATGATAATAAATCTGGGTTATGGAAGAAAATTGTATATTTGGTTTCTACATTTGTATATGTATAGCAGCACCCTGATTATGCAAATAGTATCATATCCAGAGTATTAATCATGGCAGCTAGTAGAAAATGTACGGTTTAGTTTGTAGCCACATACATGTGAATATTATTCCAGCAAGAATGCGAGATGCTAGCATATATCTATCTATCCCTGGTACTTTGCGGATAGGCCAGCGGCGAGCCTTGTTTTTTCTTTTTAGTTTTTCCCTTGATGTATTCTCCTTGTTGAACGAACAGTTTTTGGCATCCTGGCATGCCACCATTGTGCTGGTTGGATCTTGGTTACCAATTAATATTCAGGGGATGTCTCTCTTTTAATTTATTGATTTCCTTGTTGCGAGGAGAGGGCTGCTGATGCCGATGATTTATAGTTTGGATGATGATGATGGTGACTAGCCACTGATGCTCGAGGATGAAGCAGGATGAACCGAGGTCCTCGAAGCCTATCCCTGATGCTGATGGGTGGACCATTGTGCCGCCTAGGTGTGATCAGTCTGGGCAATAGTAAATTAAGCATATGAGAAGCAAAACTTGGTGCTATATGGTCTGAAGGTAAAGAAGTGTCATTGTTTTTTTCTATATCGTTGCTGCTGGGTCACCCTTTTACTAATGGAAAAATGGCATGTAATAATATTTGCATCTTTAGCTTTGGAATGCACACACACACTAGAGACTTGCTCCTCTATAGCAGGGAGGGAGGCCCCTAAACTTAAGCATCTGGTTTACTATGTCTGGTCTCTACAACTGAAAGCATGGTGATTTTCCTAGTGTGTCTTGTTAGTTAGTACGACACTAAGTAGCCATCCATCTGTTGACGGTTATGCACAAGTCATTGACTAGGAACCAATTTCTTCTTTAGTTTCAATTTCCCATCCATGCATTCGCCCTGCTTGCTTGCTTGCCGCCTTTATCTCTTTTCATAAACACAATAACAAAATCATCATGTATTACTTGCATTTCTAAAGGTTGTAACAAAATAATCATATGTTTGTTTGATGCAATTTGGCCTTCCCAATTATGGATGTATGGACATGTATGTATTTCTCTGTAAGTATCTTATACCACATAGTAAAATGCCTATTCACTTCAAAAGTGGAATACATGACCTGATAATAATGTAGAATATAAGCGACAATGCACTTAACTAGCATTAACATCATGTGTTGTTATTCCTTTTGACTGAGTCATGTGCACATCTGTAAAGTAAAATAAGACATTCTCGATCATTTAGTGATCTAGAATGAATGGTTTGTTTTCTTCTTGCATTCATACATGTGAATTAAATAGATGCACGTGTTTATTAAATATATATTGCCAATGAACATGCCTGCAAGTCTTGCCTTAAAATGAATGGTTTACGTACCCAAGTAAGTTGTCGATGCTCTGCTCTAGCCTGCCTAGGTTCTATTCTTTTCTATTTGTGAAACCACACTACCATTTGTCCTGGTTTTCACTCGCTTTACTTTATAGCTTGATTTAATGATGTGATGCCAGTTCTAGTTCTCTAGGTTCTCCAGCCTAGTTCCTCTTAAGTAATCTTGTTCTTTTTCTGTAATGTTATTAATCGTGAGCTCCTTTCTGGTTTGCAGGTAGAGTTGGAACCCCTCCGGTTCAGCACCGGGCATGGTCGGTTGGAATTGGATAAGGACCACAAACCCACCAAGTCGCCCTTTTGATCAACTACAACAATAATAACAACAACAACAAACAATGTGGTAATAAACAACAACTCTCCTCCCTCTGCCCTTTATGTATCATTACATTAATTCTGGCCTATTTGTGGTCTGATGCAAGTGGCTTGGCTATCTTGTTCTTGTTGTTTGGTAGGGAACTAAGAATTGTGTGTAAATGCAGTTATATTGTTTGGTTGTGGAATTGATCCCTCTTTGGCCTAGATGTTCTAGTCTTTGTCGCAACTGAAAATGGATGGTACAGTAGAAATTGCTCTTTACTTTGACCCTTGCAGACCACACGATCGATGCTTATATTTGTTGGTTCTAGGGACTGGACTTGTTTGTGTGTAGCTGTCTCTGTCTGTGTACAATGGAGTATGAGTGGAATGTAAACTCATCATACGGAATGTAGTTGTGCTGGTTGGTTGCTTATATATTAACAAGTGGGTATATATTATCTTCTCTGAGGCACCCTTTCTAAACCCTCCAACTAAATGCAGCTTTGCTGGTTGCTCATTAGAGGCTTTTGATTGTGTCATATCATCTTGCCGCTTTGCATGCTACAGTATATGGGACCACCATTGATGATATATATTGATTGTAGTAGTTGTTTTCTTATTCAGGCATTGTTCATCGAATCTACCAATTTGGTCCAGGATAAATAAATACTAAACCATCGTCAAGTTGTTGCTCGATTGAAACTAAACTAGATGAAATTAATGGAGGGTTTTAGAAATAAGTTGTTGTTTTGTACCTTATAATCTTCAGGTGATTTTATTTATTTTTCCACTTGATTGTATGTCTGACTTTTGAATAATATGATGATTATTTTCCTGCTTGATTTGGTGTAGTAGGCACCCGACTCCATGGATGAGGAGGACAACTAAGACCCCAAGCCCAAGACGACGACCCTGACCTCAACTCCCCAAACAAGGTTGTGGATCAGCGCCTCTTGACTGTGAGGTTTCTCCCCAGTTTCTCACTGCTCTACACTGTTGATTTAGACCTGTGATATCTAGTTCATCTTTGTTTTATTACTTGGGTCTGGTTTATTGATTGATTGATGACACTCGACTCCAGCCTAGTTCATTCTTGTGGTCTTCCCTGTATGAGACTAGTTCAACTATGCATGGTTCCAATTCATCATATAATATTTGGTAATACTGCATGATCTGTGTGTATACTGTACATCTTCTATAACATACGAGTTCTTTTGTAGGGACAAATGGTAGACAGTAGCAAGTCCACAAGTTGACTGAAGATGTTCTCGTGACTGTTTTGTTGAGAACTGGGTTGACACATTTTGTTCATATGGAAGTTGATTCGGCTTGGCGATTGAAGAGTTGGTCTTCCGTATTATTCTGTAGCAATCCAGTGATCATGCAATTGGTCTCTTAGGAACTTTGGCCATTTTTTTGTAACATGCCTCTCTTGTATATCTGATTTGTGGATCCTTAAAGGTTGTAGCTACTTGAGTGAAGTAAAACAATGAATGTTCTATATATGTTGAATGAATGCATTTGATCAATAGTATCTTTTGATGAATACAAGAGTGCAATTGTCTATATATGTATTACGTATTGAACATGAATTGAATATTATGAGTGTGAATTCATTTAAAATATGGTGCATTTGCATTTCTGGTGAAATGTAGAACCCTGCAGACACAGTCTGTCGGCATAGCACACTTACACACAAACTATCGGCGTAGCAATGGACGTCGCACAATCTGTCGGCATAGCACATTGTCAGATGATTTGTCACCATAGAACAGTCTGTCAGTGTAGAAATGCCTGTCACCATATGTCTCACCAAAGCTAACATATGATCTGTCGGTGTAGATTTATCTGTCGGCGAAGACCTTTCCCGGCAGGACTATAGGCATCAGCTCATTTCTGTCGGCAAAGGTGTGTCGCCTTAGGTGGCTTATGCCGACAGATTATTTGACGCTGCTTTGAGTGTCGTGGTTTAGTGGTCGGGGCTGTTAATGGGTTATCGGATCCAAAACCGACCCGATAGCTTAACGACGTTCCGTTATGGTGGATGCCACGTGTCGGTCACCCTTGACGAAAGAACTTCTGTGACGCGCGATTTATCGTCATGGAAGTGAACACTTTCGTGATGATAATTGTGGTAATGTCATGGAACACTTCTACGATAGCACATGTATGACTATCTTGATTCTGTCATAAATTTGTCATGGATGTACATGCATGATAGAAAACGTGACCTACTGTGACAAACACGTATCATCACAGAAGTGTATTTTCTTTGTAGTGCATCCCGCTGTAATCCCTACTTGAACATGGTGCTTTACGCCACATATTATGATCCAATGATGTGTTGCCATCCTATGATGTTTTGAGTAGATATCCTTTCTCTGTGGGTTGATTGATGATCTAGATTGGTATGAGTTGCATGGTTTATTTTGGTGTTGTCCTATTGTGCCCTCCGTGTCGCGCAAGCGTGAGGGATTCCCGCTGTAGGGTGTTGCAATACGTTCATGATTCGCTTATAGTGGGTTGCTTGAGTGATAGAAGCATAAACCCGAGTAAGGGGGTTGTTGCGTATGGGATAAAGGGGACTTGATGCTTTAATGCTATGGTTGGGTTTTACCTTAATGATCTTTAGTAGTTGCGGATTCTTGCTAGAGTTCCAATCATAAGTGCATATCATCCAAGAAGATAAAGTATGTTAGCTTATGCCTCTCCCTCATATGAAATTGCAATGATGACCACCAGTCTTGTTAACAATTTCCTAAGACAATTCTGCACACCCATCCACCATTATCCCACACTCGCTATTTATAATATTCAGTAATATATTCTAACTTTAAGATAACAACACCTACTTTTATATTTTATCTCTCCGATACCATGCAAAGTTACCCTCTTCATACCCATAACTTAGTTTTATTTCTAGTTTCTAGTTGGAAGCAAACGTTCGGTGTACGTAGAGTCGTGTCAGTGGCAGATAGGACTTGAGAGAATATTGATCTTACATTTAGCTCCTTGTGGGTTCGACACTACATTCTTATCACTTCCACCTTTGGGAATTGCTACGATGATTCCCTGCACTTGGGGATTATCAATAGCCTCCTTGGGTCCTCGTCTTCCCTTTTGGGCAATCATTGAAGTAGTGTCCTGAATCTTTGCACCTGAAACATGTAATATGACTCAGGTCCTTTGTAGAAGTTGGGTTGTTCCTGGAATCCAATCTATTTCTCTTCCTAGACCTTTCCATGCCGATCAGGGCTTCTATTTCCTATGGGTCATTCTCTACTTCCACTGTCGGGAATTCTACTAGATCCCCCTTCAAACAATTCTGGGAGATGTGTCCTTCTCCACATGAATAGCATGACTCGGTGCAGGGTTTAATTGGGTCTTCTTCGGGTGTGTCCTCCACCTCTTCCTTCATCACAGGTTCTTCTAAAATTTCCATGAGGGATCCTTTCACTTCTTATTTCTTCTGCTGGATGGTTCTTTGAACCACGGGGTAAATGTGACACTGAGCAGGGTAGTGGGTAGTCCCTTCACACAAGAAACAAGAAATTGTCCTAGTTGGGCATTCTTCATCTGGGTGACTTTCTTCATAATGAGGGCATTCGTCCTTGTGTTCTTTATGGTTGTGTCCTATTTCTCCGCAGAGCTTGCATGCACAAGGTTTCTTCATATCCTTTCCATAAGACTTCAATTTCTCGGACACAAGACGAGACCTTTGCAGAGTCAACTTAAATTGTTTCCAAGTGGTTACTCCTTGCCATCCTTTGATCGTTTGGTACATCCTCCACCAAGTAGCAACACCTCTTTCAAAGCACTGAAGAGCATGCTGGGTCATATCCTTTCCGGCTATAGTGTTATTCTGATCTTCCATGTTTTTAATCCATCGTCTTTCTCCAATTGACTTATTGGTCCCGGAAATGTGAGTTCATCTCCATTCATCCTCTATTGGTTTCAAGGTTTTGGGGTGAGATAAGAGAGATAGAGAGGGATACACACAATACAAACAATAGTTTTGAAGAGACATATTTTACTTTGTGGCTGTCGGAAAAACATCAAACAAATGACAGCACACAATCGTCGTATCTAACATAAGTATATAACAGGGGTTTTGTCTTCTAAAGGTCAATAAATCTTCAAAGTCACCAAACTCCTCAAGTCTTGTTCATGTCATCGATGGGCTTCTTCCAATCGTGCTTGACCTTCTCAAGTTCTTTTGCTAGATCATTTCTGTTGACGCGAAGTCTCTCGTGACGTCCTTTAATATTCTGGAGTTGCATTCCAAACTTCTGGGTTTCAATATGCTTGGCATGAACCATGGTCCTACTATCCTTTAGTTCCAGAAGAATCTCCGGTATCTTGAGGTTTTTCTCCTCCAGCTTGGCTACTTTCAGCTTCTGGGTCCTGGGTTCTTCATGAAACACTTCCTTGTCAAATACGGCTTCCTAAAGGTCCATCTTAAAATTCTTGATGTAATACTCCAGATCCCGGTGACACACCAGCTAAGGTGAAAACTTCATCTTTTGCTAATAGGTGCTCCATTAGCCCTTTTGTCATCCAATCCTTCCGAAGAAATGCATGCTTAACTCAGCCCGGTGACAATAGCATAAGCGGGCGATAACATCATGGATAGTCATGTTTATGCCCATGTCTCTTCCATGAGCTATCATTCCATAGTTGATATCTCCTACCTTAGGGTTTTCTTGACAAAAACATTGAGTTTTAACGCTCCATGTTCCGGTCTTTCTCCGACACACCTTGATCTCAAGTATTGACAGCTTCAATAGTCTGACAAGTTCCATAAGGGTAGCCTTCCTTGGTCACACAACTCTGGAAATTCTTCAGATCCTTTAATTTCTCCTAGTCTTCAGAGTCTTCAACTGTTGCCGTTTCCATTATCATAATGCACGGTAAAAATCCTCTTCATTCCGAAGTGGTCTTAGCTGTTCAATATCTTATACTTCTTGGAGTGGTCTCATCAGTTGAATCTTCATGCGGTCAAAAGGGAAAAATGATACTGTACAACTAAAAGCGAATATTTGATCAAGCTCAGAAAGGAAGAGAGGTAAAGGATCTTTTTGAAAATAAAGTTGTAGAGAAAATCTTTCCTAAGGGCTTACCAGTTTATATGGGTCACATCCTAGAGTCAACATGTGCTCTGATACCATCTTGTAGCAACCAGACCTTAGATGGTCAAGTCTCTGTGCTTAAGTGTCATCCCTGGATTGGTATGCTAACACACACAGTACTCGAGGATTCATAACAGAGGTAAATCACATGTATAAAGTAACGTAAATACTATTACCTCAATCCATATAGCGGAAGTAACAACAAGGTTGTGGATTCCCATCAACACAAAGTGCAAAGTTGAGTGTAGAAATCGTAACCCTAATGTATCACTTACTCGTCGTAAGATTCTTGCAACACGAGACGTTGCATCCATGTAGGTCAGTACATTGAATGTACTGGCAAATTCACATCATAGAGTAATAATGAGAATTGTCTATCTCTATATGCATATTTGGCTGTGGAGGCTCTAAGTTTAATTTTTGCATAAAGCCAATTTTTCCCTACAACAACGGAATATATTTTATTTGACTACAAAGTTTATTGAAAACATTGAGAAGGTAACCCCAACTCAATCCCAAAATAATATTAATAACCCAACAAATTAATTAAGTAAACTGATGAGATCAACAATATAATTCAAGAACCAGATACTCAAGATGTCCATAACCGGGGACATGGCTAATAATGATTAGTTTGTACACTCTGCAGAGGTTTGCACACTTTTCCCCACAAGACTCGATCTCCTCCATTGAATTTCTCGCACTACACATGGTGTTGGAGAAACAGATGACCGAGGTACAGTCTTTCAGAAGCATTAACTCTTTACGACTGGTAGACCGTACGACCTACATCCCCTAGATCTGCTAGTCTACCACTAATAGAGGTCACACAACATACTCAACTATGCTAGAGCCCATAATGGCTTGTGGCTGCACACGGAAGTTTCCAGCATGAATAACATTATGATCCCTTTGCACCTGGGTGGCGAACAATAGGATGATCACATGGATACCCAGGGATCTCCTAGGACAACACTGGATTCCCCAAGTGTCCGGGCAAACCACTGGGTGCTCCAGGGTGCCCCAACCATTCCATCCAGATATGAGTTAAAGTTGCCACCTTAAAGTTACCCTTAATTATTATCTCTC
Source organism: Triticum aestivum (assembly GCF_018294505.1). NCBI lineage: Eukaryota > Viridiplantae > Streptophyta > Magnoliopsida > Poales > Poaceae > Triticum > Triticum aestivum. The sequence continues at coordinate 162,756,644 of NC_057809.1, read as the reverse complement.
ACAACTTGCATGATTCTCACATACCAATCCACGTCTACTAGCATGGCTAAGCAATAAGTGCGTAACCTATAATCCCAGGGTGATCGAAGGTAATAGGTTCCTACCTCATCAACTACATAGCAAATCCCAATTCCCAATCTTACTCATGCAAATCTTTGAGGGGTGAAACTAATGCATAAAAACTGGGTATGAAAAGTATAATCAGAGTGTGAACTTGCCTTATACTATTGATGAAGATTCCTCGCACTCATAATTGCTGATAGTTCTACTCATCACACTCCGATCAATCTATTGTAAGCAAGCAATTTTATCCACACATAAGCAATTACTCAAAAGAACTGAAGAAAAAATCTCGGAAAACTTCGAAAACAAGCAATTAACTCTTGCAACATAAAACAAATTCTAACAGTACCAAAATTGGGTGGATTTGGCCTTATCAAAAAGTTTAGGTCAATAGCTTCAATTAGCAAAAAGAATCAACTGAATCGGAGTTATGAAACTCAAGTTATGGACAAAAGAAGTTCAAATTCAAATCTGTTTGAATTCAAATTTTAAAACTTTCAAAAATATTTTTAGTTTGGTTCTCTGGATAGATGAGATCAAAATGAAGAATTTGGCATTGGTTTCATCAAATTTGGACAAACGGTTGAAAATTTGTGAAAGTTTGAAAATCAGGGACTAAACTAAAAAAATAAACTGTAGCTAGGTCCCTGGCCACGTGTTAGAAAAATGTTGGGTGAAAACCGTTCGCTGCGAGGGTAATCGAGCGAACGTCCGCTACTTGGCGCATACCAGTTCAAAAATAAAAAAACAGAATGTTCTAATCCTATCCATCTAACCTAGATCGGACGGTCGAGATGGACAGTGGCTTACCGCGGCGGCGCTCGTCCAAGAGCATGAGGCGGCGCTACGCGGCAAGGCGAAGACGATGGAGGTGGCGGCGTCGGTGGAGGGCGGCGGTGGAGCGCGGGGCGAGGCGGCAGATCTTCGGCGGAGCTCGAACTCCGGCGAGAGATGTGCGGGGCGTGGGGAGGCGAGGGCGGCTGCGTTTCGAGGCAAAAAAGTGGCCGGAGCCTCGGGTATTTATAGGAGGCGTGGCTTGGGCAAGGGGAATCCTCGGTATAGATATCCGAGTGGATTCGAACGGCCTCGACTCTATCAAAATTTTCAAAAAAAGAATATACTATAAGCATATAATAAAAATATACTATATGCATACAATTTTACAGAAAATAAAATAAAAACCAAATAAAATAAAAATATACTATAGGCATATAATATATCAAAATTTCAGAAAAGAATTTCTACAACATGAACATTTTTCTAACATCAAATAAAATCCACAAAAAATTAAATAAAGCTAAGAGTGCTACTAGTGCAATAAAAACCAATAAAAATCAATTTAAAAATACCAAAATGATTTCAAATTTCATTCTCTCCAATTTTCTACTGTAGGGAATCATTTTACCCTATTTTCCATATATTTTATTTTTTGGGGAAAATAATTTGAATAAAACCCAAATTTTCTACTGTAGGGAATCATTTTACCCTATTCTCCAATTTTCTAGTATAGGGACTTTAAATTTGCATCTTTGAACTCCCAACTTATATTTCATATGTTTTGAAGAAGTCATATTATCTTCTCTCATGAAAATTATTGAGTTGCATAAAGTTCTTGAATTTGAAATATTTCCAATTGAAATTCAAATATTTTCAAAAATGTTTTTTATTTATTTAAATGGAAGAAGTCATATCATCTTCACTCTAGGGTTTTGTATTTGAAAAAAAATGAATTCATGGTGATCAAAATGCAAGGTGAAATTTTGGGAAAGTCATTTCATTCCCTCTCATTTAACTTTCAAAAAGTTTCGAATTGCGATCAATTTCACACATCAGAACCAAACAAACAATTAGAACTACTTAATTAATATAACATTCCAAAATTTAGAATTTTGGGATGTTACCGCTTCTTTTTGAAATTTTGACACGTGAAAATCCTATAACTACGATTATTTTGGAATGGAGGAGCTAAATTTGAATGTATTTTGTACACGACTATATATGCTATTATGTACAAAAGCAGAGCAAAGATTGGTGACCCTCATAAATTAGGTATGATTTACAAATGCCATGATATCGAATTCAAATAATTGAATGGACTTCATGTTGAATTTGAATTTTTTAAAACCACCACAAGTTGAATTCAAATGTATGCTAGTTCATAGCTAGCTATTTATAATGTTCATTGTGTAACTTCCGCATGTATAATGTGCTTTACACACACAACATGAACTATACTCATGTTTATATTCGATTGCTAAAGTGATGCATTGTCTGGAGTTCAAAACACTAACTATGTGGATCAATTATGTCGAATAATATCATAGACATGCTCAAATTCGATAGAATCTAGATGTCTGATGGATCAATGACCATTCCTTACTTGAATTGCAAATATCATGGTCCCATCCTAATATTTGGATACACTTTATATCTTTAATCAATGTGTACATCAGTCTTCTACGTGTAGTTTCACTCTCCATCGGTGGTCTCTCACACATGCTCACACACACTCTCCCGAGGTGTCTTTCTCGCAGACATGCTATCGATATAACCCTCCCTCCCTCTCCTAACCATTTACAACTATTTTCACTAACCTTTATCACAAGCTGTCGGTGCACAAAAGGAGGGGTCCTATTTTGTACCCCTTTACTTGTGCGCGGGCAATTGGATCCGTGCCTGCGGCCACACCTAGCAGAGTAGAGGAAGGAAGCAAAGACACAAGACAACCAGAGCAACGCCAAGCCAAAAACATGAAAAGCAGAAGGGCGAGGTGAGCTCCCCCGGCAAGAACCTTGCCGGGCAACTTGCCCAACACCAGCAGAGCCGCCATCCCTTGAGCCCAAGAGTTCCAACACCATCAACCACTTTGGAACCGAGGCTTAGGACACACCTCCATGGTGGCATGCAGATCTTTGTGGCAACTAGAGGCACACAAGACTAGATGATAACCAGAAGACGACGATCCTCGGCAAGATCCTTGGCAAGGATACCCACGAGACCCCCGGCAAGACTCTTGCCGGGGACGACCACGATACCACGGCAAGACCCTTGCCGGGGCCCCGGCGAGACTCTTGCCAAAGACATGCGCGGGGCCGCGGCCAGGCCCGCATCTGCCAAGACTCCACCACCGTTCCCATGCAGCTGCCAGCCCACCAGCTAGGCAGGCACCTGCGTGGCGACATGCGGCCTCTAGGATGACTCGGCAAGCACCTGCGTGGTGCCATGCAGATCTTCATGAAGACTCTACCATCACACCAATCAGCAGCTAGCCAGCGTGGCGCTACACGCCTCGTCAGTGCGGACGTGCGCCGAAGCCAGGCGAGCCGGCGATAGCTGGGACGAGCTTCCTTGCCGTCCCCGATAAAGCAAGAAGGGCACGTCGGCAGCACATTAAATGCCTTTGTCCTACGGTGCCAGGAGATAGACTCGACTATTGTATAGCTTTCCACCTCCTATGTGTCACTGCGGCAGCCCCTATGGCTATAAAAGGAGGCCCGCGGCGTACTGAAGGGGGATTTCGATTTTTTGGACCCTGCACGCCTTGTAGCTAGTCCAAGAACACCAGATAAAAACAAACCAGCAGGAGTAGGGTATTACGGATCACTTGCTGCCCAAACCTGGATAATCCCCATGCATTGATCTCTCAATCCTGCTCTTTCCACAGCCCCGCGCCCGCCAACCGTAGAAAAAGGGATTCCTCGTGATCCCATACGTGTCATTTCCCCCGACATCTTTGGCGCGCCGGGTAGGGGGCGCAATCTCTGAAAATCCGGTTTAAAGGTTAGCACACCAACTTCATCATCTCCATGGCCCCCAAGAGAAAGGGGATCACAGCAATCGACTCGTCCGGGGCCGGCTTGTTTGCGCCAGCACGAGCAGATGGCCGGGTGCCCACGGATGGGGCCGGAGACGTGCGCCACGAGCATCCACGACATTCTGGTGATCGGAGCCAGGCGAGCGGCGTCGTCCGAATCCGAGACGACGAGCCATGCGCCGCTGGGTCCGGGGAGGGGCCGTGCTACCCACGGGCGGCGCAGCAGCCTCTACGGCACCCCAGCTGGTGCACGCGCCGCGCCCTTCCTAGGCCGCGTGCGATGAGCAACACTGTGATGCCGGAGCCCCTGGGCACCGGCGTGAAAAGAGCCCTATGCGCCACTCGCAGGAGGAACCAGGCCGGGATGCGCACTCAGACGCCGGTGCAGGCGGCGCGCAACCACGAGACCGTGACAGAGCCCCTTCTAACCAGGTTAGAAGTCGGAGCGCATCACGGTCTATGCAGATCTCGCCGCCGCCTATGCGAGCAGAAGCGCTGGCGCGCGTGCAGCTGCTCGTCGACTTGCCCCCTGCTGTGGAGAAGCTCGATGACTCGAGAGTCACCATCTGAAGCCTTGTCAGCTTTGCCAACAAAGACGAGCCGCTCCCCAGCGGGACCCTCGCACCGGCGTCCTGATGAGCCGGTGGATGCCGGCAGTGGGGGGACCAGAGACGCTATGACCACGGTGCACTCCCTCCCACCCGCGGCTGCGACAACAGCCATCGGCCCGTCGACCCGACGTAGGTGACAACTTTCCACCGCATCGTCCGACCCACGAACCCACTGCGACCAACATCAAGTCCTTCGGGAATAGGCCCAGGAGGATGCTCGAACTACCATCGAATGACGATAGGAGATGCACCATCAGTCAGATCGGCATGTGGGGCCTACTATGGACCACCCGGCGACCTGCCTTACGAGGTGGGTTGTCTAGCCTTTACCCGAGAGCTGTTGCAGTTCCAGTGGCCCTCCCACCACACGTTCAAGCCCGATGTTGGCGAGAAGTACAACGGCAAGACCCACCCGTCGGAGTTCCTCAGCATCTACACCATCGTGATGCAAGCTGCTGGAGCTCGCGACGGCAAGGTGCTTGGCAATTACTTCCCGTTGGCACTCAAACCCAACGTCATGTCGTGGTTGATGCACTTGCTAGTGGATTCCATTTCTTCTTGGTCGGATTTGTGTCATGAGTTTGTTGGCACCTTCACTGGAGGCCACCAAGCTCATGTCCAGGCAAGCAATTTGCACATCATCCCCCAGAAAGAACGAGAAAACCTGCGCAAGTACATACAGTGGTTCAACCGAGTGCAGTAGAACATCCCAGATGTTCATCCTGCCGCAGTTATCAGCGCATTCCATCAGAATGTGCGCAACCTCAAGATGCGTGAAGAGTTGGCAATGAATAAGGTCAAGGAAGTACCCCGGCAAGGACGCCGATGCAGAAACCGACTCCACAGACGAAGACACCGCCACCCCGACAAAAAAGGGCCGGTGCCGCAACCGGAAGCGCAAGGGCAAGACTGTGCTTGCCATTGAGGGATCCGGCGAGCTCGGCACTGCCAAAAAGGCAAAGGCTGATGACCCCGACAAGGAGGTTGCCGGGTGTGCCGCCTGCTTGGCCCTGGCAGCCGCCGTCAAGCCAGGAGGCTCCGACAAGTAGTACTGCAAGATCCACCGCACCAAGGGCCATGACCTCCAGAACTGCTAAAAAGTTGAGCTGCTTGCTGAGAAGCAGAAGGCTGAATATGAAAGGCGAGACAAGGAAAAGGGCAAGGATGGTGCTGAGGGATCGGGTAAGAAGCATGGCGGCCAAGGGGGTCGCTGTCGGTGTCAAAACCGGCGGATCTCAGGTAGGGGGTCCTGAACTGTGCGTCTAAGGCAGATGGTAACAGGAGGCGGGGGACATGATGTTTACCCAGGTTCGGGCCCTCTCGATGGAGGTAATACCCTATTTCCTACTTGATTGATCTTGATGATATGAGTATTACAAGAGTTGAGCTACCACAAGATCGGAGAGGCTAAACACTAGAAGCTAGCCTATGGTATGATTGTTGTTGTCCTACGGACTAAAACCCTACGGTTTATATAGACACTGGAGGGGCTAGGGTTACACAGAGTCGGTTACAAGGGAGGAGATTTACACATCCGAATCGCCAAGCTTGCCTTCCACGCAAAGGAGAGTCCCATCCGGACACGGGACGAAGTCTTCAATCTTGTATCTTCATAGTCCAACAGTCCGACCAAGGGATATAGTTCGGCTGTCCGAGGACCCCCTAATCCAGGACTCCCTCAGTAGCCCCTGAACTAGGCTTCAATGATGACGAGTCTGGCGCGTAGATTGTCTTCGGCATTGCAAGGCGGGTTCCTCCTCCGAATACTCCATAGAAGATTTTGAACACAAGGATAGTGTCCGGCTCTTCAAAACAAATTCCACATACCACTGTAGAGAGTATAATATTTCCACAAATCTAATCAGCTGACAACTTTTCATAACATGACATCACGCCATGGCTCCGGTTATTATTCTAACCATTTTTCTCAACCAGCTACTACACATATTGCGAGGCAGTTTTCTTGGCACGTCTTGTCGAAGCAGAGATCATGTCCCCTTATCACGGGATTCTCATCAATACGGGCGTGGGTAAGCCAACCGCACTATCAATCACGACGCTTGGGGAATAAGCGAGTTTTACCAGGCAAGTGGGGAGGCACGCAGTTCTACCGCCCTTATAAAGGGATAATGACTCCTCTTTTTTACCCACGCCTTCTTCTCCTCTGCCCATCCATTCTTGCACACTCGAGCTCCAGCGCCCAAGTTCGCATTTTCTCTGAAGAACCACTCCAAATATGTCTGGAGCGGGAGGCAAGTGGATGGCCTCTACCGTCCGGAAAAAGGACATCAAGGAACTTCGGGAGGCCGGGTATCTAGCCCAAGAAATCGGCCACCGTCTCTCGACGGCGGGACAGATCGTCCCTACCCCGGAACCCCACGAAAGGGTCGTATTCCTCCCTCATTTTATCCATGGGCTAGGGTTTCCCCTCCACCCATTTGTTCGCGGCATCATGTATTATTACGGGATCGATTTTCATGATCTATCCCCAATTCCTTCCTCAATATCTCGACATTCATTATCGTGTGCGAGGCTTTTCTCCACATCCCGCCACACTTCGGCTTATGGCTAAAGATCTTTAATGTGAAGCCAAAGGTAGTGGGCGGTGAGCATGCTGAGTGTGGGGGCGCTATGGTGAGCAAGATGACCAACGTCACATGGCCAACAGGTACCTTCAGTGACTCCGTCAGGGAGTGGAAACAGGAGTGGTTTTACATTACCAAGCCGCCCGGTGCGAAGTGGGCCGCTGCTCCCGAGTTCTGATCCGGAGCCCCTCTGCGGCTCACGTCCTGGCTCAAGAAGGGCCTAGACTGGTCTTCGCCCGACGAACAGTTGGCGCTCCAGACACGGTCAAGGGTATGGAAGACAAGAATATCGAACATGTCAATGTAGTCCAGGTGATGTTAGTCCGCCGAATCCTACCTTGCCAACACCAGACTTGCAATCTATGGGAATTCGATCCGGCCAAGCACCAGACCCTGCGAGAGCTCTTTGGCTCCTCGCACGAAGACATCCGGACGATGCTTTTTAAGCCCGGCAAATCATGGCCGGACTCGGCCGAGGACCGCGGGTACCAACTGTCCCACCCTGCAAGCTCGGTATGTTACCAAACATTTTATTTGCATAACTCAAGGGAAATGCTTAATGTGTTTTACACAACTTCTCCTAGGGCTAGACGAAGAAGGCGGGGCGGATCCAATGTTCGGCCCTGCTGCCCGAAGAACCGGCCGGCCCACTTCTAATGAAGATGTTGGACCCGCCGCCTTACAAGGTGCCGGAGAAGAAGACTGAAAAGGAGGCCAAAAAGACCCGGGGCGGTCTTCGTCACTGTGCCCGACCCGCCTACGAAGAGGAGGAGGAGGAGGAAGGCGAATCCCAAGTAGGGGGATTAAAGAAGAGGACGACCTCCATACACTTGGAGGCCGAGTCGCCTAAAAGGGAAAAAACTCTTCTTCCAGAAGAGTCCACTGCCGTCGCAGATAGCAGCCCAGCATGGGATCCTAGGGCCCATCCCCTAGTGAACTTGTAAGTATATAAAATCCAAACACGTTCATGTGTCCGGACCCATCGTGGCATAGTATTTTAACCTGAGCCATATTTTTGTAGTCCGACGGGGTCCCGTTCCGAACAATCCTCATTCGAGGATTTCCTGAGCTCGGATGCTATGGAGAGCAGGACGCCTCCGCAGGACCCTCCCCCTAAACATGTGATAAACAACGAGGCTTCGTCCCAGAGGGACTCCGTCCAAGGAGGGGCGGAGAAAATTGTGAAGGCGGCGCCTGGAGGTTAAACTTCAAGGGCCGGAGACATGGGGGAGAAGATCCCCGTAGGAGTCGACGGCGGGGACCATCTTGAATTCGGCCCCCAGCCGGACACAGTTTTGGAGACCAATACGGCTCCAGAATTAAGCAGGCGGCCTTCCTCGGCTGGAGAGGGCGTCCCTGTTCCACCGACGACCTTTGTCCAACCAGAGGCACCGGGTGCGTTATTGGCGGCGCTGAAGAGCGCCTCCATCGTCAATGAACACCATGCCATTATGGGTGTGGTGATCGAGAAGATTCAGTCCACTGAAAATGGGCTGAATGAAGCCTGTATCGGCCTTATAAGAGGTTTTGAGGTATGTTTTATACGGTTTCGAAGAGTTTCATAGTATGGATAGTAGCCCCTGATACACTATCTGGTGAACGAAAGAACCAGACAGAGGATCAAATATATTTTTTGCAGGAAGACTCATTTGGTGACATCTATCTCTCTTCTTTTGTAAGTAGGCGTCTGTAGCGGCTACTGCCGCTCATACCATGGAGGTTTCCAGACTGAATCAAAGTCTGGAGCGAGCCGAAGCGGAGCTTGGCCAGTTAAAAAGGCAGTTGGAAGATCAACAAGGTATGCACAAATCTTGGTTGTGTTTGGTGCGAATGAATTTTCAGTATGAAAGAATATGTGTCAGGATTTGAGCCAGGGGTGATGACCGAAGTCGAGGCTCTGAAGAAGGCTGTTGTCGAGGCCGAGGAAAAGGCAGCCGCAGAGCAGGCTCTTCGTGAGAACCATGAGGCCAAGGTTGTGGAAGCTAGGCGAGAGCTCCAAGAGGCCATGAAAAAAATGCGAGACCCTGGAGCAGAGTTTAACGGAGAAAGAATCTGAACTCACCAGGGCTCATTAGGCGGTGCGCGATGCCCATGGGGAAACCTAAGGCGCCCTACAGGAGATCCAAGAGGCGAGGGAGATCACGGCAGGTAAGGTCCTTTTCCACGTAAAGCAAGTATTTTAGGAGAAAGTTATGCTTTATAATTTTAAGTTCGGATTTATCCAGGGGTATTTGGGGAACTTCCTCGCAGCATATCTAATGCCACCCAATTCTACCGAGCCGAAGAGGGGAATACTGTGGATAAGCTCTTCTGGTCGCAGTATCTGGCACCGAATTATCCGGTAACTTTTACCGATCAACTGAAATAGCTGATCGAACTGCATAAGGCGGCCGAACTAGCCATGAAGGATTTGATTATCCAGCTATGGCCCGCCGAGCCGATTCCAGGTAGCTACTTCGGGCTCGTGAAGGGACTTGTTAGTGCCTGCCCTCGACTTGACGTCATCAAGCGGTTGGTCTACATAGAAGGTGCACGAATGTCCTTTGCCCGCGCAAAGGTGCACTGGGGGAAGATGGATGCTGAAAAGCTGATGACCGAGGGAGCGCCAGAGGGAAAGGAGCACCACAATCCTGAATTATATTATGAAAGTGTCCTGCCTTGCGGCGGAGCAATGCACCAAGGACATTGTATTTCCATGAATATAGTCATGTTGTCCTTTGTAATGTGTGAACAAGGTCATTTCTATTATTTATTGCCTGTTATAAAAGTTTACTGATGTCTACTACACAACCTTCTTCTTGTAGACATTGTTGGGCCTCCAAGTGCAGAGGTTTGTAGGAAAGTAGCAAATTTCCCTCAAGTGGATGACCTAAGGTTTATCAATCCGTAGGAGGCGTAGGATGAAGATGGTCTCTCTCAAGCAACACTGCAACCAAATAACAAAGAGTCTTTTGTGTCCCCAACACACCCAATACAATGGTAAATTGTATAGGTGCACTAGTTCGGCGAAGAGATGGTGATACAAGTGGTATATGAATGGTAGATAAAGGTTTTTGTAATCTCAAAATATAAAAACAGCAAGGTAACTAATGATAAAAGTGAGCACAAACGGTATTGCAATGTGTTAAAACAAGGCCTAGGGTTCATACTTTCACTAGTGCAAGTTCTCTCAACAATAATAACATAATTGGATCACATAACTATCCCTCAACATGCAACAAAGAGTCACTCCAAAGTCACTAATAGCGGAGAACAAACAAAGAGATTATGGTAGGGTATGAAACCACCTCAAAGTTATTCTTTCCAATCAATCCGTTGGGCTATTCCTATAAGTGTCACAAACAGCCCTAGAGTTCGTGGTAAAATAACACCTTAAGACACAAATCAACCAAAACCCTAATGTCACCTAGATACTCCAATGTCACCTCAATTATCCGTGGGTATGATTATACGATATGCATCACACATCTGAGATTCATCTAATCAAACCGACACAAAGTACTTCAAAGAGTGCCCCAAAGTTTCTCTCGGAGAGTCAAGACGAAAACATGTGCCAACCCCTATGCATAGGTTCATGGGCGGAACCCGCAAGTTGATCACCAAAACATACATCAAGTGGACCAATAGAATACCCCATTGTCACCACGGGTATCCCACGCAAGACATACATCAAGTGTTCTCAAATCCTTAAAGACTCAATCTGATAAGATAACTTCAAAGGGAAAACTCAATCTATTAAAAGAGAGTAGAGGGGGAGAAACATCATAAGATCCAACTATAATAGCAAAGCTCGCGATACATCAAGATCGTATCACCTCAAGAACACGAGAGAGAGATCAAACACATAGCTATTGGTACATACCCTCAGCCCCGAGGGTGGACTACTCCCTCCTCGTCATGGAGAGCGCCGGGATGATGAATATGACCACCGGAGAGGGATTGCCCCTCTGGCATGGTGCCTGAACGGGTCTAGATTGGTTTTCGGTGGCTACAGAGGCTTCTGGCGGCGGAACTCCCGATCTATTGTGCTCCCTGAAGTTTTTAGGGTATATGGGTATATATGGGAGGAAGAAGTACGTCGGTGGACCTCCGGGCTATCCTCGAGGCAGGGGGGCACACCCCCACCCTCATGGGCATCCCGGGACTCTCCTGGTCCAACTCCGATACTCCGTGGGCTTCTTCTGGTCCAAAAATAAGTTCAGTGAAGTTTCGGGTCAATTGGACTCCATTTGATTTTCCTTTTCTATGATACTCTAAAACAAGGAAAAGACAAAAACTGGCACTTGGCTCTAGGTTAATAGGTTAGTCCCAAAAATAATATAAAAGTGTATAATAAAGCCCATAAACATCCAAAACAGATAATATAATAGCATGGAACAATCAAAAATTATATATATGTTAGAGACGTATCATTTACCCTTTTGCACGGCCGTTTTATATATCGAAACTGAGACTTGGCCAGTCGTCGGCTTTTGCCCCCTCGTAATAAATACTGGGGTGTTCGGGATAAACCTGATCACTCTTTACCCCAGTGTTGGGTCCTTTGAAGGAGGTGTTCAGCACGGCAAACCAGGCAATCGGACTATAGGGCTTTATCATTCTCACTTAGCCATAGGAGCATTAGGAAGGTAGGCGCAGCCCCTGGTGTTTGGAAGACCGCACGAGGGGCCCTATAAGCACCTGATCGGAAGAAGAACCGATCTATCGCACGCTGCATTGGTTATGGCATTATGCGGGAGAAATCCTTAAAGATTTTACAACCTCTCGAAGAGCTGACCAGCTCTCGCCGTATCATGACATTCAATTTTCGGCTTTCTCTACTAAGGTGCTCGTCCGGAAGAACCGGGACACAATCACAGTAGTTCTCCCTGTGCCACCTTAGCCGATATAGCAGAACGTAAGGCAACAAAACATGGGAGCGGGGCAAACCCAACATTTGACCCAAGACATGATTCAGAGCTGATGCATATAATGCTATAAGTTAGGGGTGCCGAACTTCCGTGAAGGTGTTCGGACTTTATTGCCATATTATGGGTAAAACGAAGCCCCTGGCGAAGGCATATCGCGGTGTACGGATGCCACTTAACAAAAGAGTTTCAATAAGAAATAACAGCAAATAAGCGTCATATAAGTCCGCATGTTGTATTTGAATAGTACGTCGAGGCGTATGAGTACAGGTAATGTGATAAAAAAGGGAATATGACTGTGGAACCTACTGGGACCGGGGAGGAACAAGATGTGTGCAGATCTAGAGTATAGTCGGACGGACGTCGCACCGAATATCTAAAGATTCCCTTGTGCGTTTGAGCTATTACAATGTCACCAGTCCCGGTCTGCGCAGAGGTGGGCCTGCAAAGGAAATGTAAGAAATATTTGTGTGTCGGAGAGCGGTCGAGCCGCAATATGTGCCATGTTCTGGACTTCGCTGGAATGTTTAGTTGAGCCCTGGACGATCCGGGCTATCCTGCCACAAAGTAGTTCAGACTACTTTGAATGTGTCTGGTGTTTTAGCCGTCAACTCAAGATTTTACTGGAAGGTGCCCTCCATTGCTTCTGTTGTTAAAGCGCTGGCGTACTCTGTGGTACTGAGGGAGAGTTCGGCCTCACCATTAACCGTGATGACGCTGCGTGAACCGGGCATCTTGAGTTTATGGTAGGCGTAATGTGGCACCACGTTGAATCGAGCGAACACAGTTCGCCCGAGCAGTGCCTGATAATCACTGCGAAAGGGGATGATGTCGAAGATTAACTCTTCGGTACAGTAATTGTCTGGTGATCCGAAGACTACCTCAAGGGTGATGGAGCCAGTATAGCTGGCCTCCACGCCTGGTATAATACCTCTAAAGGTGGCTTTAGTGGGTTTCATCATCGAATGATCGATGCCCATCTTGCGCACTGTGTCCTGGTAAAGCAGATTTAGACTGCTGACTCCGTCCATGAGGACTCGTGTGAGGTGGATCCCGTCAATTATTGGGTCGAGGACTAGTGCGGCAGGATTGCCGTGACTGGTCTTGACCGGACGATCCATTTGGTTCAAGGTGATCGGCCCTAGTTTGTATTGCGGGCCGACTAGTTTCATTAGGTTGACATCCCTAAGGGTGTGCATCTGGTCCGAGTTGGGAGTGTGGGTGGCGTTTACCATATTCACCGTTCGGGTTTGTTGGAGAGATTTCTTTTGTCCTCCTCTACTCGGTGATCTGGGCTCCTCGTCGTTGTCATCGCTTTGAGACCCCTTATCTTTGTTTCTGGCGCCTAACCTGCCAGCTTGTTTGAAGACCCAACATTCTCTGTTGGTATGTGATACGTCTCCAACATATCTATAATTTTTTATTGCTCCATGCTATATTATCTTCTGTTTTGGACATTATTGGGCTTTATTATCCACTTTTATATTATTTTTGGGACTAACCTATTAACCAGAGGCCCAACACAGAATTGCTATTTTCTTTGCCTATTTTAGGGTTTCGAAGAAAAGGAATATCAAACGGAGTCCAAACGGAATGAAACCTTCGGGAACGTGATTTGTGGAACAAACAAGATCCAGGAGACTACGACCCTACGTCAAGCAACCAAGAGGGAAGCCACGAGGTAGGGGGCGCGCCTACCCCCCAGGCACGCCCTCCACCCTCGTGGGCCCCCTCTTGCTCCACCGACGTACTTCCTCCTCCTATATATACCAACGTACCCCCAAACGATCAGAGACGGAACCAAAACCCTAATTCCACCATCGTAACTTTCTGTATCCACGAAATCCCATCTTGGGGCCTGTTCTGGAGCTCCGCCGGAGGGGGCATCGATCACGGAGGGCTTCTACATCAACACCATAGCCTCTCCAATGAAGTATGAGTAGTTTACCTCAGACCTTCGGGTCCATAGTTATTAGCTAGATGGCTTCTTCTCTCTTTTTGGATCTCAATACAAAGTTCTCCCCCTCTCTTTTGGAGATCTATTCGATGTAATCTTTTTTTGCAGTGTGTTTGTTGAGACCGATGAATTGTGGGTTTATGATCAAGTTTATCTATGAACAATATTTGAATCTTCTCTGAATTCTTTTATGTATGATTGGTTATCTTTGCAAGTCTCTTCGAATTATCATTTTGGTTTGGCCTACTAGATTGATCTTTCTTGCAATGGGACAAGTGCTTAGCTTTGGGTTCAATCTTGCGGTGTCCTTTCCCAGTGACAGTAGGGGCAGCAAGGCACGTATTGTATTGTTGCCATCGAGGATAACAAGATGGGGTTTTCATCATATTGCATGAGTTTATCCCTCTACATCATGTCATCTTGCTTAAAGCGTTACTTTGTTCTCTTGAACTTAATACTCTAGATGCATGCTGGATAGTGGTCGATGTGTGGAGTAATAGTAGTAGATGCAGGTAGGAGTCGGTCTACTTGTCTCAGACATGATGCCTATATACATTATCATACCTAGATATTCTCATAACTATGCTCACTTCTGTCAATTGCTCAACAGTAATTTGTTCACCCACCGTAAAATAATTATGCTCTTGAGAGAAGCCACTAGTGAAACCTATGGCCCCCGGGTCTATCTTCATCATATTAATCTTCCAATACTTAGTTATTTTCATTGCTTTTATTTTACTTTGCATCTTTCTCATAAAAATACCAAAAATATTATCTTATCATATCTATTAGATCTCACTCTCATAAGTGACCGTGTAGGGATTGACAACCCCTTATCGCGTTGGCTGCGAGGATTTATTTGTTTTGTGCAAGCACGAGGGACTCGCGCGTAGCCTCCTACTAGATTGATACCTTGGTTCTCAAAAACTGAGGGAAATACTTACGTTACTTTGCTGCATCACCCTTTCCTCTTCAAGGGAAAACCAACGCAGTGCTCAAGAGGTAGCAGTATGATTGGCTGGTGTTCCTGGTTTGCCATGAATTTGGCATGGACGGTCGAGTATGCGGTCCAAACTGGACAGACCCGAATTGTCATTTTTGAGTGGC
This sequence comes from Triticum aestivum, assembly GCF_018294505.1. Classification (NCBI taxonomy): domain Eukaryota; kingdom Viridiplantae; phylum Streptophyta; class Magnoliopsida; order Poales; family Poaceae; genus Triticum; species Triticum aestivum. The sequence goes on along the minus strand of NC_057809.1, from coordinate 162,741,600 downwards.
CCTGTCCGCTGACCGGACTTAGAGCTATTAAATCCGGCATTGACTGTCGTGTCTTTGTCACTTTCACCATGTTTGCGGCGTTTGTGTTTGTTGCGCCGGGGTTTGCCGTTGCTATCTCTGTCCTCTGATTTGCCAGTGTTGCTTGCTGTGTTGTTGCTACGAGCCAATCAGCTATCCTCGCCCGTGCAGGAGCGGGTCATGAGTGTCGTGAGGGCTGCCATGGACCTTGGCTTCTCTTGGCCGAGATGTCGGGCGAGCCACTCGTCACGAATGTTATGTTTAAAGGCCGCTAGGGCTTCGACATCCGGACAGTCCACAATTTGGTTCTTTTTGGTTAGGAACCGGGTCCACAATATCCTAGCTGACTCTCTAGGCTGTTGTGTTATGTGACTCAAATCATCAGCATCAGGTGGTCGCATATATGTGCCCTAGAAATTATCCAGGAATGCGTCTGCCAGGTTCTCCCAACTTCCAATGGAGTTTGCTGGCAAGCTATTCAGCCAATGCCGAGCCGGTCATTTGAGTTTCAACGGGAGATACTTGATGGCGTGTAGATCATCCCCGCGGGCCATGTGAATGTGGAGGAAGAAATCCTCGATCCATACCGCGGGGTCAGTAGTACCATCGTATGATTCAATTTTCACGGGTTTAAATCCTTCTGGGAATTCATGATCCATTACTTCATCAGTGAAGCATAGGGGTTGTGTGGCGCCTCTGTGCCGGGCTATGTCACGACACAATTCGTACGAGTCTTGTCTGCTGTGTTCGGCCCGGCCGGATTTGTTTTTGGTATATCCGGCATGAAGGTCGTCGTCATGTGTTGGGGCGCGCCCTCGTGATCCGAAGATCACTCTTTTGTGTCCTGCTTTGTTTTCCAATACGTCTCGCAGGTCCTGCGTGTTACCCCGGGCCTTGCTATTTTTGTTTGACTGGTGACGGGGTGAGGGCTGGACTTCAGGCTTATATGCCACTTTGTCGTGGCCACGAGGTGGCCGGTCTGCCGCATCATATGCTGGAAGCGCAGGCTTGAATGCTTCTTCTTCAAGTTGGGGTAGCAACCTGCGCTTTGGGAAACTTTTGATTGGGCGCTCGAGTTCGTGTTCCTCGGCTGCCAGGACCTCAGTCCATCTATCTGCTAGCAGATCTTGCTCAACTTGAAGCTGTTGTTGCTTTTTATTAAGGCATTTTGCTGTGGCAATAAGCCGACGCTTGAAGTGCTCCTGTTCGACGGGATCCTCAGGCACGATGAATTCTTCGTCGCCGAGGCTCACCACGTCTTCGGAGAGAGGCATGCAATTGTCATCCTCTGATTCTCTGTCTGCTGCCTGTTTCTTGGGGCTGGCTTGCCCATCCTCCTGCTCAAAGCCTGGCTGGAGGGGATTGTCTTCGTCTTCGGCACTATTTGCAGCGTTATTGTCTCCTATGCTGGTATCGCTGTTTTTGCTATGGTGGGGCTTAGAGCGGCACCGATGACGCCGGTTCTTGGATTGCTTCTCGGGGGGATTATCCTCCGTTGCCTTATTGCCATCGCTTTCTTTGGGGGTGTCCACCATGTTCGTCTCCCGCATCGTCGTCCATACCGTTGATGTCTTCGGAGTCGAAGTCGAGCATGTCGGTTAGGTCGTCGACAGTGGCCACTAAGTGGGTGGTAGGTGGGGAACGAATTTCTTCGCCGTCCACTTCCCACTCGAGTAGGACATAGTTCGGCCAAGGGTCTCCTGACAAGGAGAGATATCGTAATGAGTTTAGCACGTCGCCTAGGGGCGAGTGCTTAAATATATCCGCGGAGGTGAACTCCATGATCGGTGCCCAATCAGATTGGATGGGCACGGACGTGAGCGGTTCGGAGTCTATGGCCGGGGACGAATTCGAGTGTCAGGCAACACAGGTCTCATAGGAGGTGAAGTCAGTATTCGGCTCTATTGCCGTTGAGTATGCGGCCTCCGTGGCGGGGTCCATCCACCCGTCCTCAGACGGCGCGATCTATTCTGGATTGAGGGCCGGGGTAGCTACAGGTGTGATCTCCCGAACACTGTCTGATGGAAGAGCTAAATCATGCTCATCGTGACTGTGCGGCGCACTTGACATAGGTTCAAATCTGTCGAAGATCAAGCCTACGCGGATGTTGGCGGTATAGTTCAAGCTTCCAAACCTGACCTGATGGCCAGGGGCGTAGCTCTCGATCTGCTCCAGATGGCTGAGCGAGTTGGCCCGCAGTACGAAGCCGCCAAATACGAAGATCTATCCAGGGAGGAAAACCTCACCCTGGATCGCATCGTTGCCGATGATCGAAGGAGCCATCAAGCCTTATGATGACGACACAGTTGAACTCTCAATGAAAGCACCAATGTCGGTGTCAAAACTGGCGGATCTCGGGTTGGGGGTCCCGAACTGTGCGTCTAAGGCGGCTGGTAACAGGAAGCGGGGGACACGATGTTTACCCAGGTTCGGGCCCTCTCGATGGAGGTAATACCCTACTTCCTGCTTGATTGATCTTGATGATATGAGTATTACAAGAGTTGATCTACCATGAGATCGGAGAGGCTAAACCCTAGAAGCTAGCCTATGGTATGATTGTTCTTATCCTACGGACTAAAACCCTCCAGTTTATATAGACACCGGAGGGCTAGGGTTACACAGAGTCTGTTACAAGGGAGGAGATCTACACATCCGAATCGCCAAGCTTTCCTTCCACGCAAAGGAGAGTCCCATCCTGACATGGGATTAAGTCTTCAATCTTGTATCTTCATAGTCCAACAGTATGGCCAAGGGATATAGTCTGGCTGTCTGAGGACCCCCTAATCCAGGACTCCCTCAGCCGCCGCGGCAAAGAAAACCAACAAGAGAGGCCCGCTCAGGGCCGCGACAAGAAAGAGGAAGATGATGATCACGATGAGGACGACGAGTTCGGCGAGCACGAGTTCTAGAAGGCTACAGGGGCCATGTGAGTCGATGGTGGTGCCTCGTTGCACACCTCACACCGCCAGCTGAAGCACTAGGCGCGTGAGGTCGCTGCGGCAGAGCCGTCGTTCGATGCCCAGAAGCCCCTGAAGTGGTCCCGCACGCCCATCGTTTTTGACACCGAGGATCACCCTGATCGCACAACTGTAGTCGGGTGTTTGCCGTTGTTGGTCTCGTCAACAATACACAACCTCAAGGTGATGAAAATGCTGGTTGACGGTGGGGCCGGTCTGAATTTGATCTCGCCCGCTATGATCAAGAAGCTGCAAATTCCTGATGGAGACCTCGAAGAGACGGGCATGTTTCAAGGGGTCAACCCGAGAAGGAGCCAGCCTAAAGGTAAAATCACGTAGCCCATTACATTTGGAGGCGAGCTGAACTATAGGACGGAGAAGATCATCTTTGATGTCGCCGAGATCCCCTTGCCGTACAATGGGATCCTTGGCCGCCCAACGCTGGCCAAGTTCATGGTGGCATCTCACTACGCCTACAACACGTTAAAGATGTTGGGGCCGCTGACCATCATCACCGTCCCCTCCGACAAGAAAGATGCGCTCATCTGCACCAATCAACTTTGCCAAGAGGCAGTTGCAGCAACTGCCGCAAAGACACTTGCCCCTGCCGCTGAAGCTCTAGGGAAGAAGAAGGCCGGCAAGACCCCTTCCGGCAAGACCTCTTGCACCCACTCCGGCAAGCGCACCTCTTTGGAGTGTTGCACTCCCATTGAGAACGTGCTAGAGAGCCCCACCGGTAAGAGCAAGAAGTCCAAGGCTGCACCACCAGAAACCAAGAAGGTGTCCATCAAGCAGGACGGCACGGGCGGAACTTTCACCATAAGCTCCACCCTTTGCAGCAAATAGGAAAGCGTGCTCGTTGCCTTCCTGCGGGCAAATGTCGATGTGTTTGCATGGCAAGCATCCGACATCCCCGGCGTTCCCAGGGAGGTGATTGAGCACCATCTTGCTGTGTGTCCTCATGCACGGCCTGTCAAGCAAAAGGTCAGGAAGCAAGCTTTGGAGCGACAAGAGTTCATCAGAGAAGAGGTCAGGAAGTTGGAGGCGACAGGCCTGGTTAGAAGAGTGCTCCACCCCACGTGGTTGGCCAATCCGGTGGTGGTTCGTAAGGCAAATGGGAAGTGGAGGTTGTGTATTGACTACACAGACATCAATAAAGCTTGTACAAAGGATCCTTCCCCCTGCCACTGTTAACCCACAAGTATAGGGGATCGCAACATTTTTCGAGGGTAGAGTATTCAACCCAAATTTAGTGATTTGACACAAGGGGAGCCAAAGAATATTCTCAAGTATTAGCAGCTGAGTTTTCAATTCAACCACACCTGGAAAACTTAATATCTGCAGCAAAGTATTTTGTAGCAAAGTAATATGATAGCAGCGGTAATGGTGGCAAAAGTAATAGTATATGTTTTGTAGTGATTGTAATAGTGGCAACAGAAAAGTAACTAAGCAGAGATCAATATATGAAAAGGTCGCAGGCAATGGATCAGTGATGGATAATTATGTCGGATGCGATCAATCATGCAACAGTTATAACATAGGGTGACACAGAACTAGCTCCAGTTCATCAATGTAATGTAGGCATGTATTCCGAATATAGTCATACATGCTTATGGAAAAGAACTTGCATGACATGTTTTTTCCTACCCTCCTGTGGCAGCGGGGTCCTATTGGAATCTAAGGGATATTAAGTCCTCCTTTTAATAGAGTACCGGACCAAAGCATTAGCACTTAGTGAATGCATGAACTAGTCAAACTACGGTCATCACCAATAAGTATCCCGATTATTGTCACTTCGGGGTTAACAGATCATAACACATAATAGGAAACTATAGACTTGCAAGATAGGATCAAGAACTCACATATATTCATGAAAACATTATAGGTTCAGATCTGAAATCATGGCACCCGGGCCGTACTGATAAGCATTAAGCATAGAAATGTCATAGCAACATCAATCTCAGAACATAATGGATACTAGGGATCAAACCCTAACAAAACTAACTCGATTACATGATAAATCTCGTCCAACCCATCACCGTCCAGCAAGCCTATGATGGAATTACACACGCACGGCAGTGAGCATCATGAAATTGGTGATGGAGGAAGGTTGATGATGACGATGGCGACAGATTCCCCTCTCCGGAGCCCCGAACGGACTCCAGATCAGCCCTGCCAAGAGAGTCTAGGGCTTGGCGGCGGCTCCGTATCATAAAACACGATGAATCCTTCTCTCTGATTTTTTTCTCCCCGAACGTGAATATATGGAGTCAGGATGGACATCGGTGGAGCATCAGGGGGCCCACGAGGCAGGGGGCATGCCCAGGGGGTAGGCGTGCCCCCACCCTCGTGGACAGGGTGTGGGCCCCCTGACGTTGATTCTTTCACCTATATTTTTTATATATTCCAAAAATATTCTCCGTTGATTTTCAGGTCATTCCGAGAACTTTTATTTCTGCACAAAAATAACAACATGGCAGTTTTGCTGAAAACAACATCAGTCTGGGTTAGTTCCATTCAAATCAGGCAAGCTAGAGTCCAAAACAAGGGCAAAAGTGTTTGGAACAGTAGATACAATGGAGACGTATCAACTCCCCCAAGCTTAAACATTTGCTTGTCCTCAAGCAATTCAGTTGACAAAACTGAAAGTGATAAAGAAAAACTTTTACAAACTCTGTTTGCTGTTGTTGTTGCAAATATGTAAAGCCAGCATTCATGTTTTCAGCAAGGAGTATGAACTAACCATATTCACAATAACATTTAGGTCTCATGTTTACTCATATCAATGACATAATCAACTAGCGAGCAATAATAATAAATCTCGGATGACAACACTTTCTCAAAACAATCATGATATGATATAACAGGGTGGTATCTCGCTTGCCCTTTCTGAGACCGCAAAACATAAATGCAAAGCACCTTCAAAGATCAAGGACTAACTAAACATCGTAATTCATGGTAAAAGAGATCCATTCATACTCAATATAAATTAATAGTAATGAATGCAAATGACAGCGGTGCTCTCCAACTGGTGCTTTTTAATAAGAGGATGATGACTCAACATATAAGTAAATAGATAGGCCCTTCGCAGAGGCAAGCAGAGATATGTGGAGGTGCCAGAGCTCGGTTTTGAAATAGAGATAAATAATATTTTGAGTGGTATACTTTCATTGTCAACATAACAACCGAGAGATCTCGATATCTTCCATGCTACACACATTATAGGCGGTTCCCAATCAGAATGGTAATGTTTATACTCCCCCTCCACCAACAAGCATCAATCCATGGCTTGCCCAAAAGAACGGGTGCCTCCAACTAACAACAATCCTGGTGCTTTGAGCATGGGACCAGGCATCCCGGTGACCAGGCATTTTCTCGTGAGTGAGGTGTAGAGTCCACTCCTCTTGAGAATAACCCACCTCGCATGGAAGATACAGACATCCCTAGTTGATACATGAGCTATTCGAGCATACAAAACAGAATTTGTATTTGAAGGCTTAGAGTTTGGCACATACAAATTTACTTGGAATGGCAGGTAGATACCACATATAGGTAGGTATGGTGGACTCATATGGAATAACTTTTGGGGTTTATGTAGTTGGATGCACAAGCAGTATTCCCGCTTAGTACAAGTGAAGGCTAGAAAGAGATTGGGAAGCTACCAGCTAGAGAGCAAGAACAGTCATGAACATGCATTAAAATTAATCAACACTGAATGCAAGCATGAACATGATATAATTCACCATGAACATAAATATCATGGAGGCTATGCTGATTTTTTTTTCAACTACATGCGTGAACATGTGCAAGTCAAGCCACTCGAATCATTCAAAGGAGGATATCACCCTATCATACCACATCACAACCATTTTAATAGAATGTTGGCACGCAAGGTAAACCATTATAAACTCCTAGCTAATTAAGCATGGCATAAGCAACTATAATTTCTAATTATCATTGCAAACATGTTTCATTCATAATAGGCTAAATGAGGAATAATGAACTAATCATATTTACAAAAACAAGAGAGGTAGAGTTCATACCAGCTTCTGTCATCTCAATCAGTCCATCATATATCATCATTATTGCCTTTCACTTGCATGACTGAATAGTGTGGATAATAATAATAGTGCACGTGCAATTGGACTAAGCTGGAATCTTCAATCATTCGATACAAGGGAGAAGACAAGGTGATATGGGCTCTTGGCTAAATCAACAATAATGCATATGAGAGCCACTCAAGATTTTCATCATGATCTTCTCCTCTCGACCCCCAAAGAAAAGAAAAGGAACAAAACTATTTACACGGGAAAGCTCCCAACAAGCAAAAGAAGAACGAGAAATCTTTTTGGGTTTTCTTTTTAATGACTACTACTACAGGCATGGAAAGTAAACTAGCTAAAATCTACAACTAATTTCTTTTGTTTTTCTTAAGGTTTAACAAACACACAAGAAGAAGTCTTAAAAATAAAATAAACTAGCATGGATAGTACAATGAAAAAGTATGAGCACAGACAACTGGCATGAGTGTGTGAACATGAATGTAATGTCGGTGAGAAATACATACTCCCCAAGCTTAGGCTTTTGGCCTAAGTTGATCTATGGCCACGGATCAAAGCCTCCCTCTCCCGTGTACGGAGGAGTGTCCTCTGGGTGCCACTGGTTGGCAATCTCCTCCGGATCCGACTAATAAATGAACTGACAGTGAGGATCAAGTGGTGGCTCCGACTCGGGCTCTGAAGCTGATGTCATGCTCCGAAAGGCATGAATGGCTTACGGCAGAATAAGGTACATGCTGTTCCCGCTGGTCGTGGAGGAAGTCGGTGAGGCCTTGCTTATCCTGCGAGCCTCGGCTCGAAGAGCCGCTCAAAAATCTCTTCATCATTTTCTGAAAATTTTAGTAACTCAAAACAAAACTGAACCAAACTCAATACGATTGATAGCAACGACTCCTATAAGAGCCTAGAGGCCACATCATGCATTAAAACTACTTTTGACCACATAAATTCGACATGCAAGCTCAAGAACAGGATCACCTAAGCAGAATTTTTTTGCAATAAATAAAGCACTAGAACAAAAACTAATTGGACCATTGGAGGAGTCACATACCGAAGAACAATCCCCCAAAGCAGTTTTGTGAATGGAGCTTTGAGCTAGGAGATCGAAAATGGCGGCACGATGAGCTAGAACTCGGGTTTGAGCTGGTGGGTGATTTTTTCTGGAGCAAGACAAAGTGTGTGGGTACAAGGATAAGTGGAGGGGACCCATGTGGGGTCCACGAGGCAGGGGGCGCGCCCTCCACCCTCGTGGGCACGTGGTGAGTCCCCCTGGTGTGTTCTCAGTGTCAGATATTCTTAAATATTCTAGAAAAAAATCATATTTCATTTTCGGGGCATTTGGAGAACTTTTATTTTTTGGGTATTTTTTATTGCATGGATAATTAAGAAAACAGACAGAAAATACTATGTTTACTTTATTTAATTTAAATAACAGAAAGTAAGAAGAGGGTACAGAAGGTTGTGCTTTCTAACACCATCTCATGCTCATCAAAAGGAATCCACTAACAAGGTTGATCAAGTCTTGTTAACAAACTCATTCCGAATTGCATGAAACCAGAGAAATTTCGAATAAAACTAGGTTACCTCAACTGGGATAGGCACATCCCCAACAATAAGAATATCATATTTCTTCTTGACAGTAGGAAGAGGAAATTCATAACATCAAATAGTGATTGTTAAAATTTTTCCAATAGAATTAATATTGTGGACTTGAGGTTGTTTCCTTGGAAAGTGTACCATATGCTCAGTATCATTAACATGAAAAGTGACATTGCCTTTGTTGCAATCAATAATAGCCCCTGCAGTATTTAAAAAGGGTCTACCAAGAATAATAGACATACTATCGTCCTCAGGAATACCTAGAATAACAAAGTCCATTAAAATAGTAATGTTTCCAACCATGACAGGCACATCCTCACAAATACAGACAGGTATAGCAGTTGATTTATCAGCCATTTGCAAAGATATTTTAGTAGGTGTAAACTTATTCAAATCAAGTCTACTATATAAATAGAGAGGCATAACACTAACACCGGCTCCAAGATCACATAAAGCAGTTTTAACATAGTTTATTTTAATGGAGCATGGTATAGTTGGTACTCCGGGATCTCCCAATTTCTTAGGTATTCCACCCTTAAAAGTATAATTAGCAACCATGGTGGAAATTCCAGCTTCCGGTATCTTTCTCTTATTTGTAACAATATCCTTCATATACTTGGCATAAGGATTCATTTTAAGCATATTAGTCAAACGCATACGCAAAAAGATAGGTCTAATCATTTCAGCAAAGCGCTCAAAATCCTCATCGTCCTTTTTCTTGGATGGTTTAGGAGGAAAAAGCATGGGTTTCTGAACCCATGGTTCTCTTTCTTTACCGTGCTTCCTAGCAATGAAGTCTCTCTTATCATAACGTTGATTCCTCGATTGTGGGTTATCAGGATCAACAACAGGTTCAACCTCTACATCATTGTCATTGCTAGGTTGAGCATCAACATTAACATCATCATTAACATTATCACCAGGTTCATGTTCATTACCAGATATTATTTCATCATCAGAAATAGAAATATCATTGGGATTCTCAGGTGTATCAACAACAGGTTCACTAGAAGCATGCAAAGTCCTATCATTTTTCTTTTTCTTCCTCTAGAAGGACTAGGTGCATCTACATTAGTTCTCTGAGAATCCTGCTCAATTCTCCTAGGGTGGCCCTCAGGATACAAAGGTTCCCGAGTCGTTTTAGCCCCTCTAGTCACAACTCTAACATCATTATCATTTTTCTTATTATTTAATTCATTGAGAAAATCATTCTGAGCTTTAAGTACTTGTTCTACTTGAGTGGTAACGATAGAATCATGTTTATTAATAAGTTTAAGTTCACCCTTAATACTAGCCATATAATCACTCGAGTGTTCAATCATATAAGCATTACGTTTTAGTTGTCTACCAACATAAGCATTGGAGTTTTCTTGTTTAACAATAAAATTATCGAACTCATCTAAGCATTGGCTAACAGACTTATAATGAGGAATATCACCTTCATCAAATCTATAGAGAGAATTTACCTTTACTACCCATGTCGGGTTATAAAGACCATGTATTTCTTCAATAGGTGGTAAATTCTTAACATCGTCAGCTTTAATACCCTTTTCTTTCATAGATTTCTTTGCCTCTTGCATATCTTCAGGACTGAGAATTTACCACCTATTATGGATCAGTGATGGATAATTATGTCGGATGCGATCAATCATGCAACAGTTATAACATAGGGTGACACAGAACTAGCTCCAGATCATCAATGTAATGTAGGCATGTATTCCGAATATAGTCATACGTGCTTATGGAAAAGAACTTGGATGACATCTTTTGTCCTACCCTCCAGTGGCAGCGGGTTCCTATTGGAAACTAAGGGATATTAAGGCCTCCTTTTAATAGAGTACCGGACCAAAGCATTAGCACTTAGTGAATACATGAACTCCTCAAACTACGGTCATCACCGATAAGTATCCTGATTATTGTCGCTTCAGGGTTAACGGATCATAACACATAATAGGTGACTATAGACTTGCAAGATAGGATGAAGAACTCACATATATTCATGAAAACATAATAGGTTCAGATCTGAAATCATGGCACTCGGGCCCTAGTGACAAGCATTAAGCATAGCAAAGTCATAGCAACATCAATCTGAGAACATAATGGATACTACAGATCAAACCCTAACAAAACTAACTCGATTACATTTTAAATCTCATCCAACCCATCACCGTCCAGCAAGTCTACAATGGAATTACTCACGCACGGCGGTGAGCATCATGCAATTGGTGATGGAGGAAGGTCGATGATGATGATGGCGACGGATTCCCCTCTCCGGAGCCCCAAATGGACTCCAGATCCGCCCTCCCGAGAGAGTTTAGGGCTTGGCGGCAGCTCCGTATTGTAAAACGTGATGAATCCTTCTTTCTGATTTTTTTCTCCCCAAACGTGAATATATGGAGTCAGGATGGACGCCGGTGGAGCAACAGGGGGCCCACAAGGCAGGGGGCATGCCCAGGGGGGTAGGCACGCCCCCACCCTTGTGGACAGGGTGTGGCCCCCTGACATTGATTCTTTCACCAGTATTTTTAATATATTCCAAAAATATTCTCCGTTGATTTTCAGGTCATTCCAAGAACTTTTATTTCTGCACAAAAATAACACCATGGCATTTCTACTAAAAACATCGTTAGTCCGGGTTAGTTCCATTCAAATCATGCAAGTTAGAGTCCAAAACAAGGGCAAAAGTGTTTGAAAAGTAGATACGATGGAGATATATCAGCCACACATCGACCAGATTGTAGACTCCACTGCCGGGTGTGACCTGCTATCATTCCTCGACGCCTATTGAGGATACCACTAGATCTTCATGATGAAAGAAGACAAAGAGAAGACCGCGTTCATCACCGCATGTGGTACGTACTGCTTTGTACAGATGCCTTTCGGGTTAAAGAGCGCCAGTTCGATGTTTGCCTGAGCTGTCCAAATTGGTTCTGAGCCTCAGCTACATAGAAATATGAAAGCCTATATGGATGATCTAGTGCTCAAAAACCAAGGACAGGGCCACGCTCGTACAAGACATAGGGGAAACATTTGCAAATCTGCGTAAGATCAACATCAACCTCAACCCAGAGAAGTGTGTGTTTGGTGTCCCGTCCAGCAAATTTCTTGGGTTCTTTGTGTCTCAGTGCGGGATTGAAGCAAATCCCGTCACGATCAAGGCGATCGAGCAAATTGAAGCACCGAAGCGCGTCAAAGACGTCCGTAGGCTTGCCGGCTATGTTGCCGCCCTGAGTAGATTCATCTCAAAATCGGTTGTGCGCGTGTTGGAGTAAATAACCACGGGTAGCCTAGCCGGCTTCCCCTGGTTCTTAAGAAAATTATAGGCTGATTGAGCCTCCAAGCGTCCCAGACATGGGGCTGCCTTCCCCCAGCTGGCCACCTCTCAGGCCGGCTGCGGAAAGGCGGCCCAGCCCTGGAATCCGTGAGAAACAAGACCACGAGAATGTCGGCTCCAAGATGCTAGCCATGCGAAGGCCGACTCCAAGGAGCCGGCCCCTCAGCAGGCGGCCATGATCATGCCCTCAGAGTCTGCGCCCACATAACGGCGACGAGACGGGGCGTGGCTACAGTGAAGCCTGCCACCCCTGAATCCCGGAGCACGCATGGCCACAGTGCATCGTACAGGGCGGCCATCACCTGTCCGGCGCGACACTGTTGCCATGTTGATCATGACATCACCCACGGCGAGCAGTCAGTACGACCCGTGGGTGGCGGGCCCCCTCAGTCAGGGAGACCCCAAAGGCGGCCAGGCTTCCCGTAGTCGGCCTGGGGTACGGCCAGCTTCCAATAGCCGGCCGGCTCTTTCCCTCGAAGGTAAGACGAGGTAAGGCTATAGTGATGAGCCGCCCCGCGATGGCACTGTAGCCATGCTTACCACGACAAAGCCCTCGTCACCAAAGGCAAGGCAATAGTAACCAGCCTCCGACAAGACTCCCGAGCGGTGGGGCCAGCCTGTCGACCAGAAGGCCGGCAGCCGGCGGGGCCTACCAGGCGGCGGGCCCATCGGTCGGCGGAGAAGCCGGCCAGCGTAGACACAGACGGCTGGGGCCCGCGCCCAGCCGGATTACCATTGTACCCCTGGGGGGTATGCCTATATAAACCCCCCTAGGGCACCCATGCGGGGGGATCTTTCTTTGGATAGTTTTTAGACATGACAACGAGAGGAGGAGCAGGCTAGCCTTGCCCTTCTTCATCCTTTCACCGAACAGCTCAAGGAGCCTCTTGTAGCTACTTGTCAATCTAGTGACCATGCGGAGACCCTGCAGAGCAGCAGTAGGGGTGTTATCTCCATGGAGAGCCCTGAAGCTGGGTAAGATCCGCCAGCGTGCATGTCTTCGCCTTATCCCGTTTCCAGGCATCGGCGATGTTTTATTGGCTCCCACAATGATAAGCCACCCATTGGCATATGTCGCACCAACCACCCGACATTTGGCGCCCACCGTGGGGCCAGGTGCATCGTCGTCCGGAGACCTGCTCTGGACGGGAACCCTCTTCCTCCCCAGCGCGCGTAGCCAGCCTGGCTCGCCCGATGGCGCTTGCCCCGACGCGCTACAAGGCGTCGCTGACGCATGCGCGGCGAGCTGCCCCGCCGATCTTCTTGGCGAGGCTCGCATCTCTAACGAGCCCGCATCCGACATGGGCACCGGCTGCCCCAAAAGCCACCTCGCCAGCCGGTCACTCCTACAAGGGCGACAAGCTCAAGTACACATTGCAAATTCATTTTGCCGCCTCCAACAATGTGGCTGAGTACGAGGCGCTCATACACGGGCTCCGTCTAGCCAAGGAGCTCGGCATCCGCCGGATCCTGTGCTATGGCGACTCGGATTTGGTGGTCCAGCAGTCATCTGGTGACTGGGATGCCAAGGACGCGAACATGGCGAGCTACCGCTTCCTCGTTTAGCAAATCAGTGGATATTTTGAAGGATGCGAGTTCCTTCATGTACCATGCGCCGACAACATGCAAGCAGATGCCATGGCACGAGTAGGCTCCACCCGGCAAGCTATACCAGCCGGTGTTTCTCTCCACCGCCTCCTCAAGCCGTCTCCAGAATCTGATTCTATCTTCATGCCGCCTGACCCCGACGCAGTCGGACCCTACTTGGGGAACCAAGCAGGCAGCTCGGGGACTTCGACAGGCGGCCCGGGGACTGTCGTAGTCGCACCCGGCTCGGGGACTTCCGAACTCGGCCCGGGGGCTACTGCAGTCGGCCCAAGGACTGCATCGACGCAACAGGCGGTGGCCGACTCCAACTCTTAACCACCCAGCCCACCCGCCCTGGTCACAGTAGCAGTTCTGACAATAGAAGAAGTCACAGCTCCATCATGTGCCCAGCCCATCCTCAACTTCTTAGTAAACAGAGAGTTGCCAACCGACGAAATCTCGGCAAGACAAGTTCAACGCCGAGCTGGAGCATATACAATAGTAAACCGAGAGCTCGTTAGGCGCAGTGTCACTGGAGTCTTCCAGCGCTGCGTCAAGCCAGAGAAGGGCATAGCAATCCTCAAGGACATCCACCAAGGAGAATGCGGCCACCACGCGGCCTCACGATCACTCGTCGCCAAAGCTTTCCGCCATGGATTCTTCTGGCCAACTGCTTTGGATGACGCCAAGGAGCTAGTCAAACACTGCAAAGGGTGCCAAGTTTTCAGTTCCAAGCAACATCTGCTGGCTTCCGCACTCAAGACCATCCCCCTCACCTGGCCTTTTGCTGTGTGGGGGCTGGACATGGTGGGGCCATTCAAGACGGCATGCGGCGGCACGACACATCTACTCATCGCTGTGGACGAATTTACCAAGTGGATCGAAGCAAAGCCGATCAAGAAGCTGAATAGGCCGACTGCTGTAACGTTCATCGCAGATATGACAACCCGGTATGGCATACCGCACAGCATCATCACCGACAATGGCACAAGTTTTGCAAAGGGAGCATTGGCACGTTTCTGCGCAACACACGACATCCGGCTGGACCTAGCGTCCGTCGCCCACCCGCAGTCAAACGGCCAGGTCGAGCGAGCAAACGGCCTCATCCTCTCCGGCATCAAGCCCCGACTGGTCGTGCCACTGGAGCGTTCGGCCGGCTGTTGGCTCGACGAGCTGCCGGCCGTCCTCTGGAGCTTGCGCACTACCCCAAACAAGTCAACCGGCTTCACCCCTTTCTTCCTTGTATATGGCGCCGAGGCGGTCATCCAACTGACATCGAGTTCGACTCACCTCAGGTCACCATGTACACGGAGGCGGAGGCCAAGGAAGCACGTGATGACGGCGTCGACCTGCTGGAAGAGGGTCGGCTGTTAGCCCTCAGTCGGTCCGCTATCTATCAGCAGGGTCTGTGCCGCTACCACAGCTGGAAAGTCAAGCCAAGATCCTTCCAAGAGGGCGATCTTGTGCTCCAGCTGATCCAGCAAACAGCCGGCCAGCACAAGCTCTCGGCCCCTTGGGAGGGTCCCTTCGTCATCAGCAGAGCTCTAGGCAACGACTCCTACTACCTAATCGACGCGCAAAAGCCGAAGGCATGCAAGAGAGATGATTCCGGCAAGGAGTCGGAATGACCATGGAACGCCAATCTCCTCCGAAGATTTTACAGTTAAAAAGCAGTATGTATCACGCTAACTTTTGTACTAAGTATGATACAAAGGGTCCCCCGAGGAGCACTCGGGGACTACCCTCTTTTATCTATGGATGATGGGTATCATGCCTATGAATATGTTACTACATTTGTTTTTTCGTCCGGCACCAGGCCTGACCATCGGCCCGGGGACTCGCCGCCTTAAGTTATATATAAAGTTCTGCCTGCAGTCAGACAAGTAGTGTGCCAGGACCCAAGCCCCCTCTTGCCAAAAGTCGCAGCTCGAAGAATCGACTGTCCGACTGGCAAGAGCCAAGGGCAGGAAAGGATGCCCACACGAAAAACGGCTAAGGACCAACGAACTTATATAACGCGAGCCGGCCTCCCGCCCCGCCAGCTGGCTACCAGAGCAGTCGGCTGGCCGGCTTCTCGTTCACCTTGTTGCAATCTAAGAAAGCTCGAGTAGTTGCCTTCCAAAAACAACCAAGTCCTTCTCCAGCCACAGACCGCAGAGCAGCTGTCCGGCTGGGAAGGCGGCGGCCAAGGAAAGGCGGCAAAGGAAAAAGCCTAAAGGATGAAAAGCAAACATGAACAGAAGCCAAACACATGCATAATATTTACACAAAAGACCTTCGAAAGGCCAGCATTCAACATAGTCTGAATACACCCCCAGTGGGTGGAACTGCGCAAATTTAAAGATTGTTCAAAACAGTAACAAGCTGGAAAGCAAGGACGGAGGATCAAGCCAGGGGAATGACGGGCGAGTTGAGCAGGTTTGTGGGGTCGGCAGTGCCGGCTGGAGGAGTGACCGTCTGGTGAGTCTCGGCATCGTTTCTAGAGGCACGATCAGGCTGAGGCGGGCTGGTCGCTTCATCGTACGGCGCAGCGTCTTCACCATCCTCCCCCTCTTCCCCTTCGCCCTCATCACTGGAGGCAATCTCCTCTGCCGAGTCCTCTCCTTCTGTCGGGTTCAGCCCGAACCACTCCTCCGGCTGAGCGACGCCGGCATCATCCACCTCAGGGGCAAAGGCGCTGGTGTCGGTGTACTCGGCGATCGCCGAGGCGCGCTGGATGATAGCCGGCCGCACCGCCTCCAGCTCCTCGACAGCCTCCTGCCGCCAGGTGCTCAGCTGGTCCAAGTTCATCCCAGGATACCAAGCTCGGACGAACTCTAGTGCCCGCCTAGCGCCGGACCGGGCTGCTGACGCCTTCCAAGCCTCGAAGCGGCCGACTGCGACCTCCATCCAATCAGCGGTCCAACTTGGGGTGCGCGGGATCACCTCACCGGGCCAGAGGGCGGCCAGCACTTGCGCTCTGGCGCGCTAAAGACGGCAGACATGCGGTGGGTCGGCTACAGGCAGGCTTGAAGCGCCAGAAGCTGCTCCTCAAGGGACCGGCTGGCACCCGGTGCGACCTTGGCCCCCGCCTGCCGTCGCGCGTCGTGGTAGGCCTTGATGGCTTGGGTGGTGGCAGCAGAGTAACTGGGAAAGCAATCTGCACAAAGAAGAAAGCAGTAGCACAGGGGCAAAAGACGAACCAGATAGTAGGAGGCAGGCAAAGAAACGATGAAGAAGGCGGCCCACCATCGGTTAAGTCTTCTACCCGGCTATAGCCTTGACTCAGCGCCTTCCTGGCCTCGGCCTAGTTCGCCGCCTCGGTCTCGTATTCGGCTTTGAGGGCGGCCTCGCTGTCCTGCGCCACCTTGTGGGTCTCCTCCTGGTCAGCCAGCTTCTTGGCTAGGCGGTCACGCTCTTGAGCCAGGGCGGCGCACTCGGCCTCCTTGGCGCGAAGGGCGGTCTGGGCTCTGCTCAGCTGGCTCCTCAAGTTAGCATTGGCCCTTGCAGATATGAAGAAAGAAGTTGTCAGGAAAAGATCCGACCCGACTGCTCAGCAGTCGGCCCGAATCTTGGGGACCACACCCAGTGGGTGCGCTGACGCGCCCCCACTTGAGACAAAAAATGAAGCACTTACTCCGGCTCTCGGTGAGATCTGTGGTTTTCTGATTCAACTCCTGGGCCTGGGAGTTGAAGGCAGCCGCGCGGCGGTTATGATGCTCCTGCAGATAAGATAAGTGATACAAGTAAGAACAAGACAACAATTAGAGTCTACCAAGAAGTTCCAAGCCGCCTGCTCAGCAGCCGGCTCCGAACTCAGGGACTACACCCAATGGGTGCGCTAACGCGCCCCCACGGAAGAAATCAGGAGCAATCAATGAAGAGCGGAAGGACTCACCTGGATCACCGTTCGCGTCATGAGAAATTCCTGGGTGTACTGCTTCAGCGCGGTAGCTTGGGCCTGAAGCCGGTTTCGAACGTCCTATGCCGCCATGTTCAGCACGGCCGTCCCTCCGCCCGGCGTCCACTCGGATGAGCTATCGCTAGCCGCTTCCAGGTCCTGGGCCGATGGGCCGGCGCCAGCGGCATTGTGCCGATCTGGCACGAAAGTCGCCTTCTCCGCACACCGACGGGACGGCGACATGACCACAAGGTCCGTCCTGACAGTCGGCTCACCTTCGGTCGCCAGCACGGGCAGCGTGTCAGGCCGGCTACCTTGACCCTTTCCAGCCGGCGGCGTCGGTTCCGCTGGCCACGGCGGGTCTCCTTCGTCGGGGGCACTGGAATGTCGGGTGACATGGCGCGAAGGGGGATGACAAGCAGCGGAGGCCGGTTCCGCTGGGCCTTCGCCTCCTCCTCCGTGGCTGCGGCCTCCGCCTGGGCCTTGGCAGCCGCGTCGGCCCGTGCCTCCGCTGACTTCTCCCTCGCCTCTCGTGCCGCCCTCCACTCCTCTACCTCCCGCTCCTCCCGCGCTTCCCGCGTGTTCCGCTCCGTCGCCTCTAGGAGATCGGCGCGGGGATCCACACGGCGGGAGCTTGAGGACCCTCCCGCGGGTCTGACTACGGAGGCGGCAGGGGCCCATTCAAGAGAAAGTGGGGCCCTGTTTGATAAGTCAAGAAGAAGGCTTGCAAAGATATCAACCGAAGAAGAAAAGAAAGGCGTAAGAAAAATAACACTTACGCTGAAACCGACTGTGGCTGCTTCACCACCTTGCGGAAGCGGGCCGCCTTCGCGGCCACCTCATCCCGCTTGGTCGCCGCCATGGTACTCTTGGGCGTTTTTGGCCGACTGCCGAAGTGGGTCGACGCGGCCCGGCATTTCTGCGCGCCGCCTAGAGGAGCCGGTGCGGCGGATGGGCCCGCGCCTTGATGATCGGGCACCGGCTGACGGCGCGGAACAACTTTGGCCTCAGCATCATCCGGCCAATCCTCGAAGGCGGCCCCGAGCCTAGAGCCTCCTGCCTCGCCGCCCTCCCCTGCGACGTATTCTTCCATGGCGGCCGCCCCCAGGTCCGGGTCGTCAATGTCGTCCATTGTGCGGTCGGGGAGGAACTGGCACTCCACCCCCGCAGCCCTGGTTGCCGGCGGAAGCATGGGATTCTGCCAAAAACAAGCCGACTGGTCAGGAGTCGGCCATCATGAACCCGGCGACAAGGAAAGAAGAAAAGAAGAGAAACTTACCACCGGCGGAGGATTGGCATGAGAGTATGGCACCTTGCCGTACTGCCACTCCTCGGTGAGCTTGCAGTTGGAAATGTAGTTCACCATGTAAGACACCTCGGCGTGAGGCATCTCCTTGGTGCTTAGCCGACACGGGTCGAAGCGGCCGCTCATCTGGCAGATCATATGAGGTCGGCCCTGGAGCGGGAGCACCCGGCGCTCCACGAAGACAGCCACCAGGTCAGACCCAGTCAGACCCTCCGACTGGATCATCACCCAGAGCCATGCAACGGAGGCGGCCCCACCCTGAGACAGCGACTTGCCCCGGAAGGACCATGAGGGCTGCCTCCTAGCCGTCGGGCCGGTTACGTAAGCCGGCAGATTGACGAAGTCGCCTTGTGGAGCGATGTTCTTCACGTAGAAGTAGGATTTCTGCCAGAGCTTCACCGACTGGATCAGCGGGATGGGCGGAAACGGGTTGTTATCGCTCGTCCTCCGCATGGCGATGAAGGCGCCGCATGGGGCGGGCATGCCCGCGACGACAGTGCCAAGCTTGCACTGGAAGAATTCTCCCCACAGTTCGAGGGTGGGGAGGACACCAAGAAAACCCTTGCAAAGAGCGACGAAGGCCGACAGCAGCATCATCGCGTTCGGAGTAAGGTGATGCGGCTGGAGATGATAAAATTCAAGGAAGGAGCAGAGGAACCCGCTCGCCGGCAGGCCGAAGCCGCGTAGGCAGTGCGAGCGGAAAATTACCCGCTCGTCCTCCTTCGGCGCCAGTGAGATCACCCTCTCCGATGTAAGGTGGACCCACACGAAATCCGCGCTTGGCAGCCGCCGCGTCCGGTGGAGGAAGTCGACATGGTCGTCCTGGACGTTGGAGCCATCCCAGGAGCTCGACAACGCCATGGGGATGGCGTGGCGATGAGAAAGGTGCGGCGGAAGAAAGGCGCGCGACCCTGCTACGACGAAGCAACGACAAGCCAAGAAGATTGGCGGGAAGGCCGAGCAGCGGCGGGTAGCTATGGCAGCGGAGAGGAGGAAGAAGAAGGAGGGGGCAGAGCAAGGGAGAGCGCGCGAGCGTCTGGCGCTCCCCTCCTCTCCCCCTACTTATAGCCTCGTGCGGCGAAGCCGAGGAGGCAGGGCGTGGGGGGACGTGGGATTAACTGCACCCACTCCCCCATGCCCTGCGATTATTGCGCCTTCACGGCATGCGGAAACCGCCGCTGGGGGGCGTGCGGTCCATCCGGGCCGCAGAAGATCCACACATGGGCCGAGGCCATGTAGTGGTGGGCCCCAGACTACGGCGGTGTCCTGTCGTGCGTGTGTGCTGGCAGGCCCCTCCAGCCGTAGGGTGCCACGTGGCGCACAAGCGACGAATGGTCAGCTCACAGCCTGACTCGCGCGCCGACTGGTACCCGCCTTCAAGCTTCGAAATCTCTAGAAGACGGCACGCCTAGGCAAAGCCGGCTCCCAGTTTCCGGCTCCTCAAGATAGGAAGCTGGCTGAGCTCCTCGTCTTTTTTCTGCCTCGGAGCCCAACCAGCTTCGGGGACAACTGTCGAAGTAAATAACCATGGGTAGCCTAGCCGGCTTCCCCTAGTTCTTCAGAAAAATTATAGGCCGATTGAGCCTCCAAGCGTCCCAGATGTGGGGCCGCCTTCCCCCAGCTGGCCACCTCTAAGGCCGGCTGCGGAAAGGCGGCCCAGCCCTGGAATCCTTGAGAAACAAGACCACGAGAAGGCCGGCTCCAAGAAGCCGGCCATGCGAAGGCCGACTCCAAGGAGCCGGCCCCTCAGCAGGCGGCCAAGATCGTGCCCTCAGAGTCTGCGCCCACATAACGGCGATGAGACGGGGCATGGCTACAGTGAAGCCTGCCACCCCCGAATCTCGGAGCACGCATGGCCACAGTGCGTCGTACGGGGCGGCCATCACCTGTCCGGCGTAGCACTGTTGCCACGTTGATCATGACATCACCCACGGCGAGCAGTCAATATGACCCGTGGGTGGCAGGCCCCCTCAGCCAGGGAGACCCCAAAGGCGGCCAGGCTTCCCGTAGTCGTCCTGGGGTATAGCCGGCTCCCAATAGCCGGCCGGCTCTCTCCCTCGAAGGAGGTGCCTCATTAAGGAGATAAGACGAGGTAAGGCTACAGTGATGAGCCGCCTTGCGACGACACTGTAGCCATGCTTACCACGACAAAGCCCTCGTCACCAGAGGCAAGGCAACAGTAACCAGCCTCCAACAAGACTCTCGAGCGGTGGGTCCAGCCTGTCGACCAGAAGGCCGGCAGCCGGCGGGGCCTACTGAGCGGCGGGCCCATCGGTCAGCGGAGAAGCCGGCCAGCGTAGACATAGACGGCTGGGGCTTGCGCCCAGCCGGATTGCCATTGTACCCCTGGGGGGTAGGCCTATATAAACCCCCCAGGGCACCCATGTAGGGGGGATCTCTCTTTGGATAGTTTTTAGACACGACAACGAGAGGAGGAGCAGGCTAGCCTTGCCCTTCTTCATCCTTTCACCAAACAGCTCAAGGAGCCTCTTGTAGCTACTTGTCAATCTAGTGACCATGCGGAGACCCCGCAGAGCAGCAGTAGGGGTGTTATCTCCACGGAGAGCCCTGAAGCTGGGTAAGATCCGCCGGCGTGCATGTCTTCGCCTTATCCCGTTTCCAGGCACCGGCGATGTTTTATTGGCTCCCACAATGATAAGCCACCCGTTGGCATATGTCGCACCAACCACCCGACAGCGCGCCCTCCCCTTTTTCAAAGTTTTGAAAAGGCGGATCATGTAAAGTGGACTCCAGAAGCAGAGGCTGCACTGGAAGATTTGAAGAGGTATCTCTCCTCCACGCCGATACTAGTCGCGTCCAAACCGCACGAGCCGTTGCTGCTATACTTGGCAGCAACGAATCAAGTGGTCAGTGCGGTGCTGGTGGCACGGACGGAACTTGAGGAAGAGGCAGCAGTAGTAGCAGAGCCATCGGGTGGCAGGCCAGGGCCCTCCCCGGCAGAGTTTGACACCGGCAAGACAGAACCCCCGGCGAGACCCGATCCCGGCAAGGCGGGGTCTGAGCAGATGAGCAAAATAGGACATAAGAAGAAGATGGTGCAGCACCCAGTCTATTTTGTCAGTTCCCTCTTGTAGGGGGGCAGGTCAAGATATTCTGGTATGCAGAAGCTACTTTTCAGCCTCCTCATGGCCTCGAGAAAGCTGCGCCACTATTTCCAAGTGCATGAGATCACCGTCGTCACGCGCCTCCCGCTGCAACGAATCTTGCACAACCCACACTATTGCAGGATGCTGCTAACGCGACCCTACGATCAGAGACCCTTCGAGAAACTATGTGCGATGTAGTAATCACAAACGATGGTGTATGAAAACCATCAAAAAAGGTGCAAAACATTTGCGATGGAGGATGCATCAAATACGTTTTAGATTTTAGTTGCGTGCGCAATTCAGGCCACACGGTTAACCCGTTCGAACAGTTTGCGATAATGCAGAACAACAGAAACGGGTAGCCATATCAATGTGTGTGCGATATACGGCATACAGTTCGGATCCGATGAACCATTTGCTATTAGGGAGTGCAACATAAAACGGTTAGCCACATCAAGGTGTGTGTGATATATGGCATGCGGTTAACTCGGACGAACTGTTTTCGATTAGCGAACACAACAGAAATGGTTCAACTTAACAAGATATGTGTGATACGTGGCAAATAGCCGACTCGGATGAACTGTTTGTGATGAGAATTTACAACATAGACGGTTAATACAGTTAGTCCGTCTGCGATTTTGTGTGTACAAAAAACTTGTAAAAATGCAAACTAGTTGCTTGCAGTGGCTAGGAGTATCACACACGGCCGCAAGGGTGCTATGCTGATCATGGAGTCCGAGAAGACCATCGTCGGAAGGCTGCCAGCTTAGCCTTTTAGCTTATATTTTATTATAATTGTATGCATATGTAGGTCGAGGGTGTTCTGGGCCTTGCCGCATTTGGCATTTTAAATTATCCTGAATATGTAAGACAATTATTAAGAATTATTAACAGTTGCCGTTGTAACTTTGCCTCAACGGTGAGTAGAGCACGCGCAGGGATGCCAGAGCCGAGCGCGCCGTGGCCGCCTCAACGGCGAGAAACCACATGGTCAACCTTCTACCATCAATAAATTTTGACCTTGTTTCTCGTCACATTGCTGATTACAATGCAATAAGTAATTGCAAATCTGTTCACACCTCTCAAACTAATATGCGTTCACACTTAGCACCGGGCTATAAAAACTACCCACTCGAAAATTACTTCAGAGTTCCTCTCCTCATCACCCACAAAACTGGTTTTCTCTGTCATGTCGTTCTGCCATGACCGGTAGGAGGAGTTTAGGGTGGACATATAACCAGGCAGCAAAGACCAAGGCCGCGGAAGGACTAGATAGGTCCCTCCGTGAAGCCGCAGCCGCATCAGAGATGTCCGGGCGCGCCGCGGAGCCCTCGAACAAGCTCTCACGGGCACGTGAGGGCTCTCATAAGCGCATTCGCGGCGTCGACCATCGCGACGAGCCGGAATTCCTGAAGTCCCTTCGCCGGCGACGATGACATTCTCGCTGGCGTCACTATGCAGCAGGAGCTGGTCGACGGCTTGATGAAGCTGCTCAAGAACAGCAATGCCTCGGTTGACAAGGCGATCGGCCTCGTCGAGCAACTCATGGATGACAATGCGAACCTCCTCAAGTTGGTCGACGAGAAGGAGGAGGAGGCCGCCAGATGGAAGATGTTGCATGAGCAGCGTAGTGCCTCGGAGATGACGCTGAAAGCGGTCGTCGAGGAACTGATGGGTGTCTTGAGGAAGCTCTGGATTGAGCGCGAGCCGGAGGTGGTGGAACCATGGCTGCTTTCAAGCAAAGTCGTGAGTAAATGAAGAAGGAGCTTGAGGATTTCACCAGCCGGCGATCCATCGACAAGTAGAGACAGTAGTGACCCAAATCATTGTCTGCAATTTCCTTCTTCTCTTGCCCCCGTGTCTTCCAGGCTTTGCCGGATGTGGCATTTTAAATTATTCGGAATATGTAAGACAATTATTATTTGCGCCATTGTAAATTTGTCACCATATTATCTATTGCCATTTTATTTGTGGTTGTATTATCCGTTGCCCTATGTGGCAATTTAAATTAGGGCGGAATACTAGTTGAAAAAACGAACAAAGCAAATGCTGCCATGGGATCACAAGCAAACACCCTCTATCGAGGTGCTTTAATTAACCCATTAATGGAGAAGTTGTGAGCGAACGGGCAGCAGCTGGTGCATGGAGGTCAAAGACCTCGCTTCCCAGTGAGCATGGGCGGCCTTGCTGCTCGCACGTGTCCCATTGAGCCTGCGAGGTGGACAGGATGCACGCGCCCGTCGAGCCTAAGAAGTGGACTGCTCGTATGCGTCCCATCGAAGCTGCACGGCGGACTTCTCACGCTCGTCCCGTCTAATCAAACAGCTGCACGCACGCCACCGAGTATGGTTAAATTTCAACATGGTAAATATAATACAACCGTTTGCGATATTAACGTGTCAGTTTTTTTTCAAAAAGGACTTCGTTGGCTACTAATGGGTGTGCCTCTTCTCAAACTAGACGATTTTTCTTACCACGGCATATATGTGCCATGTCATGAAACCATGCCAAGTTTCGTGTTTGTTGGGTGACTTTTTTATTTACTGGGATTTAAAAACTGAGGTTCTCATTGTTTCTGGATGATGACAAGTTTGTAATTCATTCTCATTCCGTAAACGACACCTAAACATGCACCCAATCACACATGTATGATTTCCCACCCATTTTGCTTCACTGGAGCATGTGGTTGTAGTTCAAATTTGAATTATGGACTACATTAAATGCATAGAAAACTTAGTAATTAGTAATATATATACAATGGCCAAACGAACCCTGAACAATTTGAAATTTCATCCCGACACTCCTGTTATTCTATGTTGCCTGTAGAAAACAAAGTTCAAGGCGAGAAGAGGCATTGATTATCGTTTCACCCACAACAGGGGCATGTTTCCCTACCGGAACCACGAGGGTTGCGACAGGCTCCGGTTTGTAAAAGGCCTGTAATATAGCTTCGCCCAAATTGGACAATTATATATACCATGTGGTGACACCATACCAAGTTTCATGATTTCCTGGTGAGTTTTGGATTTACAGACATTTAAAAACCGAGATTCATAATGTTTGTGGCCAGGCCAGGACAGCGAGACGGTTGAATTCGTTCCCATTCGTTCCATGGGACCTAAACATGCACCCCAAGGAAACATGTATGTTTTTTCTAGCCATTTTGGTGCACTGGAGCATGTATTTGTAGTTCATATTTGAATGACGGACATTAAATGCCTAGAAAACTCAATTAATGAATAAAAAAGGTCAAATGAACCCTGAATAGTTTCAAAGTTCAGCCTGCATCTCCAGTTGTTCTGTGTCGCATGTAGAAGAAAATACGAGCTCGAAGAGGGAGTGATTATCGTTTGGCCCACAAGGGACACGTTTCCTTATCAAAACCACGAGGGTTCTTGCGACATGCTCCAGTTTGTAAGAGGTTTGTAATAAAGCTTGGCCCAAATTGGCAATGTTTTTACCATGACATGACACCTTGCCACCTTTGATGACTTTCTGATGAGTTTAGGATTTATGGGGACTTAAAAACCCAGATTCAAAATGTTTGAGGAAGAGCCAGGACTCCGGTACGGTTGTAATTCGTTCCCATTCCTCGCATGAGACCTAAACTTGCACCCAAGGACACATGTATAATTTTTCTAGCCATTTTGGTGAACTGGAGCATGTATTTGCAGTTCAGGTTTGAATTATGGACATTAAATGCCTTGGAAACTCAATTAGTGTATAAAAAGGACAAACAAACCTTGAATAAGTTTAAATTTCAGCACGGATATCCCATGGTTCCATGTTTCCCGTGGAAGAAAATACAAGGCGAAAAGAGGCAGTGATTACATTTCACCCACAAGGGGAACACGTTTCCCTATCAGAACCACGAGGCTTCTTTAAGAGAAGCTCCAGTTTTTGTAAGAGGTTTGTAGTAAAGCTTGGCCCAAATTGGACAATGTTTTTACCAAGACATATATGTGCCATGACGTGACACCATGCCACGTTTGATGACTTTCTGGTGAGTTTAGGATTTATAGGGACTTAAAAACCGAGATTCGAAATGTTTGAGTACGATCCATGACACCAGTACGGTTGTAATTCGTTCCCGTTCCTAGCATGGGACCTAAACATGCACCCAAGGACACATGTATAATTGATCTAGCCATTTTGGTGAACTGAAGCATGTATCTGTAGTTCAAAATTGAATTATGGACATTAAATGCCTCGGAAACTCAATTAGTGTATAAAAAGGCCAAACGAACCCTGAATAAGTTTAAATTTCAGCACGGATATCCTGTCATTCCATGTTGCCCGTAGAAGAAAATACAAGGTGAAAAGAGGCAGTGATTACGTTTCGCCCACAAGGGAGACTGTTTCACCATCGGAACCACGAGGCTTCTTTGAGAGAAGCTCCAATTTGTAAGAGGCTTGTAATAAAACTTGCACCACAATGGACGAAAAAAATTCCTCTACATATAAGTGCATGTTGTGACACCATGGTAGGTTTCACGATTTTCAGCTTAGTTTTGGATTTACGGGGATTTAAAAACCGAGATTCTTCTCACGAAATGTTTTCAAATAGCACACGGTTTACTCACGAAAGCTGATATTCAATGAAAACTTTGTGGAAACCTTATTTTAAAGTTTCATAAAAATCTGAAAAAAAGGTGGGGTGTTAAGAAGGTGATGTTTTATTGCGCGACACAAAATTTCAAGTTGAAAAACATTACGAGATGTGAGCTATGAAAAAGAAAAATTCCGCCCTGAATAGTGACATTACTATTCGGCACTATTCAACACTGATTTTGTCTTTTTCATATCTCACATCTCTTAATGTGTTTCAACTTGAAATTTTGTGTGCCAATAAAACATCCTCGTCTTAACATCCCTCATTTTTTTGATTTTTTTTTAACTTCAAAACATCTTTTTCTCGTGGTTTTCACCGGTTTCCACCGAATGTTGGTTTCCATATGATATTCCCCCAACCCAAACCCCACGGATCATACGTGTGCACCATTGGATGCTCCCAGATCGAATGGCAACCCTGAGGCCGTTCGACAGCACATGCAATACATGGGTAAGCATTGTGCGCATGCATCATCTAGCTCACGTGATGTAGGGTAGAACTCTAGCGGCCCGATCTTTCATGAAAGGAGCGGATCCCGCGAAGAACACGAGGAACACAAGGGGGAAAACGAGGGAAATCATGAGGGGAAACACGAGAGAATCACTCAACCAACAAGAAATAGTCACACGTGTGCTAGATCCTCGAAACAGAAAGAGATACGCGATCCAAATCGAACAAAGGACGATACATAGGGTAACCGGTTCTTCTCCGTGAGGAGGTCTTGAATCCACAAGGGGATCTTCCCGTAAAGGGGTCTTGAATCCAAGGTGGATCTTGTCCGAAGACGGGCCGCGGTCTCTCTCAAGGAGTAGATCCGATATGGATGAGCGAAGCTCTATCTCACAAATGAGCTATCAGAACACTAACCCTAGAAAGTTGTACGAGATAGAGTATATATAGTCTAGGTGATGAAAGGGTACACGGGCCTCGACCCAAGTGGTTGCGCGCAGGCAGGGCTGGAAGCTCTGGGCTAGGCCAGAAGTTCCGGGCGCCGGAGGTTCCAGGGAGGGTCCGGCCTAACCAGAGAGTTCGCACGGCGGAGATGTGTTGGCATCCGGGGGCCGGAAGGTCCAGGACGGGCTCCGGGCTAACCCGAGAGTTGACACGCCTGGGCTAGTCGAAGTCATCGGTGGCCGGACTAGTCAAAGTCATCGGTGGCCAGAAGGTCCGGGGGCCGGAAGTTCCGGGCTCTGGCCGGAGGTTCCGGGCCTGTCTCGTCTTCTACAGTCCTCGGCTCCGAGTCTTGAGCGTTGTACCTGATGACACATAGTATCTCGGACTTAGGCAGTAACCATGTCTCAGTTGAAGCGGGGGAAAACTCAAGTAGGAGTGATGTCACCTCGGATTGAATAGCACATGCCCTAGCCCTTGTCATTGGTCCACTCGGAGCTTGGATAGTTGAGGTGGCATCCATGGGGATGGTCGTGGGATGCTCCGCATCATCTCCCCTCCCTTGGGGAAGATCCGTCCTCGGAACGAGTTCTTCATCACCATGGAAGGGAGAGAGATCTTTGATGTTGAAGATGTCGCTCACGTTGTATTTGTCGCGCGGGAGGTCGATCTTGTAAGCATTGTCATTGTAGCGTGCGAGCACCTTGAAGGGTCCATCTGCTCGTGGTCGAAGCTTAGACTTGCGTTCTTATGGAAAGCGCTCCTTGCGAAGGACTAGCCACACGAGATCACCAATGTTGAAGACCATAGGTTGCTTGTTGACGTTGAGCTCAATGGTGTTTCTTGTATCTTCATGCACCTTCTTGAGATGGGTCGCTCGTGCACTTGCTTCCAAATTGATTCGCTCTTGGAGTGGTAGAGGTAGAATATCCAATGGTGACAAAGGGTTGAATCCGTAGACGACCTCGAAAGGGGACTTGCCGGTTGTTGAGTGTCTTGCTCGGTTGTAGGCGAACTTGGCGATGGGTAGACACTCCTCCCACTCCTTGATGTTCTTCTTGATGAGTACTCGAAGTAGAGCGGAGAGTGTGCAGTTTGTCACCTCCGTTTGGCCGTCGGTTTGAGGATGGTACGCCATGGAGAAGAGTAGCTTGATTCCGAGCTTGGCGCTTAGGGTCTTCCAAAAGTAGCTAAGGAACTTGACGTCGCGGTCGGAGACGATAGTCTTTGGCACACCATGTAGACGCAATATTTCCCTTCAAAAGAGATTATCCACATGTGAAGCATCGTCTATCTTGTTACAAGGAATAAAGTGTGCCATTTTTTAGAAACGGTCCACAACGACAAATATGGAATCTTTCCCATTGCGAGTCCTAGGAAAACCAAGTACAAAGTCCATGCTAATGTCTTTCCAAGGTTGGTAGGGAATTGGTAAAG
Source organism: Triticum aestivum (assembly GCF_018294505.1). NCBI lineage: Eukaryota > Viridiplantae > Streptophyta > Magnoliopsida > Poales > Poaceae > Triticum > Triticum aestivum. The sequence goes on along the minus strand of NC_057809.1, from coordinate 162,712,814 downwards.
GCATATAGAGACCATGAGATTGAGCTTTGGACTTAGCTTTGCGACATGTAGAACACCGGTTGGTGAAACGATTGACATTCCGAAACATCTTAGGCCAAAAGTATCTCTTTGAGAGCCTGGCGAACGTCTTGTCGCGTCCGAAATGTCCCATTAAGCCTCCTCCATGCGATTCCTGCAATAGCATCAAACGAAGGGACGACTCGGGGATGCAAAGTTTGTTAGCTCTCATAAGATATCCGTCTTTTAGGTAATAGCGTTCCCAAGATGCATGCGACAAACACTTGTTATAAGGAATGGAAAAGTTGCATCATGCTCATACAAGTCTTTGATATGCTCAAAACCAATGACATTCAATTCAAGTTGGGTGACAAGCATGCATATACGGGAAAGCGCATCCGCGACAATGTTTTCTTTACCCATGATGTACTTGATGACATAGGGAAAAGACTCAATGAATTCACTCCATTTAGCATGACGCTTGTTCAACTTAGTTTGACCCTTAAGATACTTGAGAGTCTCATGATCGGTATGAATGATAAACTCATGGGGACGAAGGTAATGTTCCCATTCATGTAAAACGCAGACTAAAGCATATAGCTCTTTGTCATAGATGGGGTAATTGAGTTGCCCTCCGGAAAGTTTCTCACTGAGGTAAGCTATGGGGCGCTTCTCTTGCGTTAACACACCTCCTATGCATTACCACTAGCATCGCAATGAATTTCAAAAGGTTTGTCGAAGTTGGGTAAAGCAAGCACGGGAGCATGAGTAAGCAAATTCTTAAGCTCATTGAATGTGGTATCTTGGGATGGTCCCCAAACAAAAGGTGCATTCTTCTTGCTCAAGGCATGCAAAGGCGAAGCAATGGTGCTAAAATCCTTCACAAAGCGACGATAGAAACCCGCAAGACCAAGAAAACTACACACTTGATGCAAGTTGGTTGGTTGCGGCCAAGTCTTAATAGCATTGATCTTGGACTCATCTACATGAACACCCTTAGAAGAAACAACAAAACCCAAGAAAACGAGCTTATCAACACCAAAAAGGCATTTCCCCATATTATCATAGAGGCGCTCTTTTCTAAGAGTTTGCAAAACGGTGCGGACATGGGTGACATGCTCTTTGATAGATTTTCTAAACACAAGAATGTCATCAAAGTAGACCACAACAAATATACCAATGTAAGGGCGAAAGACATGATTCATAAGGCGCATAAAAGTGCCCGGTGCTTCTGAGAGACCCATAGGCATGACTAACCACTCATACAAACCAAACTTGGTTTTGAATGCGGTCTTCCATTCATCAGCCTCTTGTATGCGGATTTGATAGTTACCACTCTTAAGATCAAGTTTTGAAAAGATAGTGGCACCACTAAGCTCATCTAGCATATTATCTAGGCGTGGAATGGGATACCTATAGCGAACGGTGATAGCATTGATAGGTCTACAATCGGAGCACATGCGAAAGCTACCATCACGGTTTGGCACAAGAATGACCGGTACGACACAAGTGCTCAAACTTTCACGCACATGTCCATGGTCTATGAGATGCTTTACTTGCCTTTGAATTTCTTTGGTTACTTCGGGGTTGACGCGGTAGGGAGATTTGTTCGGAAGCGGTGCTCCGGGGATGAGGTCAATGCGGTGCTCAATGCCTCGTAGTGGAGGTAGTCCCGGAGGTAGCTCATCGGGGAAAACATCTTGAAATTCCTGCAATAAAGAAGATAACACCAAGGGTAGATTGTGAGAGGTGTTAGTTTGTGGTTCCTTGTCCTTGCACAATAGGACATAGTGTAGGACACTCGATGGGTTCTCACACACTTCCCTCATCTCACATTTGGTGGCAAATAGAACTAAGTTTTTCTTGTCGCTCATCATGGAGGCACTCAATTTGGGCTTGTGGCGCTCACTCTCTTTTTGGTGGCTCACTCTCTCACCATTCTCTCCATGATGGGTGGCTTGCTTATCGGTGATCACTTGGCTTGGAGACATAGGTCGTAACACAAACTCCTTCCCTTGCATCTTGAATCTATAGTGGTTTGTAAACCCATTGTGGATGATTCCTCTATCGAATTGCCATGGCCGTCCAAGGCGAAGATGACAAACGGTCATTGGGATGACATCGCACTCCAAGGTGTCTTCGTAGGCGCCGATTTTGAAGGAGACTTGTACTTGGTGCTCGACTTGGATAGTGCTGGAGTCACTAAGCCATTGCACTTTGTATGGATGTGGATGCTTCGTCTTGGGCAATTGGAGCTTGGAGCAAAGTTCTTCACTTGCGAGATTGTGACAACTCCCTCCATCGATGATGACCTTGACGGATGCTCCATTGATGCCGGCCTTGGTGTGGAATATGTGGCATCGTTGGTCTTCTTCTTGGTGATGTTGGAGAGTCAAGACTTTGGAGACAACAAGTGCGGGACTTGAGTCTTCATCACAAAAGACTTGTTCTTCTTCATTGTTCACTTGGCGGTGCATGGCGACTTGCTCGAGGGCTTCCATTTCGCCTTCACTCATGGAGTGATAAGTGCCATCATCGTTGAAGACCATGGTTCGCTTGTTGGTGCACTCATAGGACTTGTGGCCTCGGCCTCCGCAAGTGAAACACTTGAAGGAACTCGTCTTGACGGTCTCATCGGTTGGGGTTGATGATGATGAAGCTCTCGGCTTGAAGTTGCTCGTAGTAGGATTGCTTGTAGTTGGCGAAGCTTTCTTGGAAGTTGACTTGCCGATGTTGGAAGTAGAAGGTCTTGTAGTCAGTGTTGGAGTCGTTGAAGCTTGGTTATTGGAGAAGCTGTAGGACTTGGATGAGAACTTTGCATACTTGAAATCATCTTGCACTTGGCGTTCCGCTTTGGTAGCTTGGTGCACTAGCTCGATGAGGTTTGAGTATGGTTGGAAGTCGGCGATCTTCTTGATAGGATGATTGAGTCCATTCAAGAAATGTGCCATTGTTTGCTCATCATCTTCCGTGACATTGGCTCTTATCATTGCAATCTCCATCTCCTTGTAGTATTCTTCCATGCTCTTTGTTCCTCGCTTGAGTTGTTGGAGTTTCTTGAAGAGGTCGTGGTTGTAGTAGGTAGGTACGAAGTGTGCTCTCATGACATCCTTCATTTGCGCCCAAGTAGTGATGGGTGGATCACCTCTTGCCTCTTGGTGCTCAATGACTTGCTCCCACCAAATGAGCACATAGTCTTGGAACTCAAGGGATGCCATTGCGATCTTCTTCTCTTCTTCACAATTGTGCAAACGGAAAATCTTGTCAACTTTCAATGCCCATGAAAGGTACTCTTCAGGGTCGTTGCTTCCGTTGAACTTGGGCATGGTGAACTTGAGCTTGTCGTAGCATTGCTCTTCATTGTGTTGGGGTCAGGGATAATGACGCCCATGTTGTAGATGATTGTTTAACTCATGGTGCTCTTGGCGTGGAGGGTTGTTATCCTCATGTTCTCGATGAACTTGATGGTGTTGGCGAGCTTGTGGAGGATCTTCGCGAGCTCGAAGAGGAACTTGACGATGCACACGAGCTTGAAATCTTTGTTCTTGAATTTCTTCGCGAAATGTTTCCTCTTGTTCACGGGCTTGTCGGGTTCGGTCGGCAACGGCTCGACTCGAACTGCGTAGAGCTTGTTGTGCCACAAGTGCTTGAGCGTCACGGAGTCGTTGTGCTTGACGTTCTGCCTCGGCATCTTGGGCATTTTCGTCTAGACGCGCTCACTCTTCCTCTTCATGTTGGCATTGTCGTTGCCATTCTCATGCAAGCGCAAAGGCTTCTTGAGTTTGACGTTGTTGGCGCTCTTGAGAGTTGGTGTCTCTTAGGGGATTGATGCTTGCTTGACGGTTGGCGCGCGCGACTCGATGAAGAGTGTTTGATGTCAGTGTACTTGAGCCGGAGAGTGTAAAGTCGGAGTGGCGGCTTGAACGGCTCCTTCTTGAAGTGGAAGATGAGCGGTTGAGCAACAAAGCACGAATTTCGTCCATACTTGCGTCATTCTCTTGCTTGTGATCGTCGATCTTGTGGTCAAAGTAGTCCTTTGTACGTTGCTTGGAAAGTCGCAAGTCGGCGGCAAGGTTGTAGATGCGTTCACTCATCGCTTGTTGCTCTTGATGCAAAGCACGTTGTGCACCGAAGAGGTGACTCTTGGTGATGAAGGAGTTCATGTCGTCGTCTTGCTCCATGAAGAGTGGGTTGGTAGAAGTACTTGGCCTATCCATCATTCCAAGACAAATGTGAGTGGTAGAAAGAGAAGAACGAGTACCAAATGTACCTTGACCGAAGTTGAAAGTGGATCGAGGATCACTCCAATGTAGGACAAGGAAATAGCACAATTGGTATGAGTTCTTCTTGGTTTCTCACACCTACACAAGTAAAAGCTTTTGGTGTAGCTTGGTTAGGATGGTGGCACAAAATTTGATGCAATTGTAAGTGAGCTTCAATAATGTTGGAAAAGATTCGCAAGATGCAATGTAACAAGTAGACCAAGCATATAAGGTACACAGAAACACACGCGCAAAAAGATAAGTGGGGTTGTGCAACCAATGGTGAACCAAAATGTGGAATCCACAAAAATGCTCTTGTTGCACAACACTAGAGAGACGCTAGCACGATTGCACGTTAGGCGGATACAAGAACTTGTGCACAACCTACTTAGCAAAAATGCAACGACTTCTATCCCAAATATTTTGTATGCAAGGTGTTGCTATGATATGATCCAAGATGATCGAGTATGACAATCTTAATGTTGTATGATGCTATGGTTCTTGCTTAAAAGCTCTGTGCTTATCTTTCCTTTTGCTTAAAAGCTTGTTTGGCTCTTTGATGTTTGAGCTCTTTTCTCATGCAATGCTTGACGAACCAAGATAGCAAGTGAGTATGCGATGACAACTTTGTGACACAAGAGATGATACCAATATAGGCAACAATGATGTATGTATGCTATGGGAAGTATGATCACTAATGTGCACAAGTCTCGTTGCCGGCAATACTCAATGGCTAGTCTCGATGGGTAAGCAACGCAAAGGAGTAAGGCTATGCTGGCTATCAATGTAATGGCAAGAATGATATGTCCAATACCAAGATGAGGTTACCGGTCTTGCTTCCAGTATGGTGTCAAAATGGTGGCCCGAATACCAAGATGTAGTCGAGGTGGTCGTTGTTGATGACGCATCCGTGGGAAAGATGAGCGGCGGTGATGTCGATGTCGAAACATACCTAGATAGCCGAAACACAAAAGGATATGGTACTGCAACTCAAATTCTCAAACCTCGAAGTAGTAATTGTGTCGGAGAGCGAAACGGTCCAAAAATAGTTGGGTTATGCGGAAGTGGTGGAGGTATGCGAAAGTATATATGGTATATGGTGAGCACCGAAACAAAATTTGGTGGAAATTGGGCGGAGTTGTGGAAGTAGTGCGAACTTTCTGTCTAAGCCGGAAGTTCCGGGCAAGACGGAGGGTCCGGGATTCGGAGGTTCCGGGGTAGGCTGGAAGGTCCGGGGGCCGGAATGTCCGGGCTGGACCAGAAGTTCTGGTGGTCGTGATTCTGCCAAGAACAGAGACTTCGGGATCGTGGATTTGGGCGGAAAACCTTGGGGAAAATCCCAAATCCGAAGGTGAAAATGAAGAAATTGGAGGAAAACAAAGGTGGGGAGGCTAGATCTACGAGCCACACACAAAATTCACGGATCAAAACCAACAAAATCTCAACACACCAACAAATCACAAAAAAATTGGGGATATTTTTGGTGGGGATTTTTGGATTTGGACGAAAAACAACAAAATTAGGCTAGAAAACGAAGAGGGGGCTCCGAAATCGTGATCAACCTTGCTCTAGATACCAAGATGATGTAGGGTAGAACCCTAGTGGCCCGATCTTTCACGAAAGGAGAGGATCCCGCGAAGAACTCGAGGAACACGAGGGGGAAAACGAGGGAAATCACGAGGGGAAACACGAGAGAATCACTCAACCAACAAGAAATAGTCACACATGTGCTAGATCCTCGAAACACAAAGAGATACACGATCCAAATCCAACAAAGGACGATACATAGGGCAACCTGTTCTTCTCCGTGAGGAGGTCTTGAATCCACAAGGGGATCTTCCCGTAAAGGGGTCTTGAATCCAAGGTGGATCTTCTTCGAAGAGGGGCCACAGTCTCTCTCAAGGAGTAGATCCGATATGGATGAGCGAAGCTCTATCTCACAAATGAGCTATCACAACGCTAACCCTAGAAAGTTGTACGGGATAGAGTATATATAGTCTAGGTGATGAAAGGGTACACGGGCCTCGGCCCAAGTGGCTGCGCGTAGGCAGGGCCGGAAGCTCCGGGCTAGGCCGGAAGTTCCGGGCGCCGGAGGTTCCGGAGGGTCCGGCCTAACCAGAGAGTTGGCGCGGCGGAGATGTGTTGGCATCCGGGGGCCGGAAGGTCCGGGCAGGCCAGAGGTTCCGGGCGCCGGAAGGTCCGGGACGGGGTCCGGGCTAACCCGAGAGTTGACACGCCTAGGCTGGTCGAAGTCATCGACGGGCGGAAGCTCCGGGTCAGCCGAAAGGTCCGGGGCCGGAAGTTCCGGGGTCTGGCCGGAGGTTCCGGGCTATCCAGAGTGTTGACGCATGTCTCGTCTTCTACATTCCTCGGCTCCGAGTCTTGAGCGTTGTACCAGATGACACATAGTATCTCGGACTTAGGCGGTAACCATGTCTCACTTGAAGAGGGGGAAAACTCAAGTAGGAGTGATGTCACCTCGGATTGAATAGCACGTGCCCTAGCCCTTGTCATTGGTCCACTTGGAGCTTGGATAGTTGAGGTGGCGTCCATGGGGATGGTCGTGGGATGCTCCGCATCATCACGCGTCCTTCTCTACTAGGTTTTCACTCAAAACAAGCTACCATTTCTCGCCACTCCTCTCATCGGTTTCCCACCTCTTCTCCAAGATATGCATGATGTAGATGTTCGTTTAATTCTTATAGTTCATCTCATCCAAAATCAATTAGTTTTGTAAAAAAAACTATTTTAAGATTCATGGAATTGTGCATTGTAAAGGTAAAAACAAATAGTGACTATTCATTTAGAAAAAAGGTTTGGGCAATTAAGATATGGAAGATTCTAGAGAACAAAGGAGAAGTGCTTGTGTTTAGAGGTTTGTGCATTATGCTTAAGTTCAACCATGGAGTCTTCTAAATTGTAGATGTGGCAGAATCTGGTGGAATTTAGATGATATCCAACGGCTAGTAGTGCTCAGATTTGCCATCTCTGTACCATCGGATTAGCTTCATCCAAGAAGCAACTTTCATAGTTATTCGCACACTATATATGTGTATAGATGTATAGATATATATAGATGTGTCCCATGCTAGACATAATAAAGTTTGAGCGCATGCGTGGGGCGACCCCCCCCCTGCTGCCGCCTCGAAGTTGGGAAACTGACATCATAGGTATTCAACCAGGCTTGGAGTCGGGTACGGTGTTTGGTTTGTAATGTACTTGGCGTGGCCCATCGAAGTTGTGCACTTGGGATTTAAACACATCATACACCATCATAACCATACATATTTTCGGGCCACATGCAGTGTATACGGTGTCTTCTGATCGACCACGTCTCCCTTGTGCGGTTTTTTGTGACGACACGGATATATGTGGGCTCCCCGAGTGTATATATATCATCCCTTTGACCGATAATGAGGGGTACGTGTTTGCCATGAATGGATTTCTCCTTGTTCATGTTAGGGCCGGTCACCGTCAAATGTCGGTCAACCAAAACTCGAGCTCATGCGTTGTCAGGATTCCCTCCCAAATGCTCGGATTGCTGGGTTCGACCTACATCAAACCCAGCGTACGTATCTCGTCCTTAACTACCTTGCCTTCATGGTTGTTGTCTGTATCGAGAGGTAGGCACCACATCTAAATTGTACATTATTCTATATTGAAAATACACATCACTCCTTCCCAACGTACATCATTTTGGGCCGCATGCAAGAGGTGCTGGTTTTGTGGTCCCTCTCGTGCGATGTTTATGATGGTTCAATCTATTGGCCCAAGTGGTTTATCGATAACAACAACTGTCATTTGACCAAACAAAAGATTCATTGGTCCGTCTTATGGTAGGTCATGTCGACATGCATGTATGACCAAAGTATCGATCATTACGTGCATACGCCCCGCTGACACGAAGTGGGAGGTGGTGGGCCAAGCATCCTAGCTAGGTACGACATTATGTCATTATATATATCCTAACTAGGTGGTTGTTAGGGTGCTTTCGGGTTGGCGAGGCAGGTGCCACCAAAGTTATCCATTGTGTATTTAAAGTTTTAAACATCCCCAATATTCGTACATATATTTGGCCACTTCCAGGTGGTTCTTGTCTTCTGGCCCCTCTCATCGATCTTCAATGACGCTCCCAACCATGGGCCCGCGGGGTCAAAGTTGTGCATTGGAATTTTGAACATCACATACCACCCTTTTCACTCATATATATTTGGGCCACATGCTAGTGTGGCTGTCTTTTGACCCTCCCTAACGTTATATTTTGCAGCAAAGACTCTGATGATCCTCAACACACATGGGGTATAATATCTAAACCGTGTGCGATACAAGTGCGATGTGAATAACCACGACCGTGCAAGCGCGAGCAAATTATGGTGGAGGTACTAGCTCAACCGTGGGCGATGTAAGTGCGCTAAAATCAGCACGACCGCGCAAGCGCGAGCAAAGGGTGGAGGTACTGTCTTAACCGTGTGCGATGCAAGGGCGCTGTAAAACCACAACCTATGGAAGCTAAAGGCGGTTAAGTTTATATGGAAATTAGGACGAACCGTGTGCAATAGACCAGCTAGCTAGAAATATAAAAAACAAACTACCCTCCTTGAGCGTTGCAAAAATCGGCGGATCCGCACCACTTTTCCTTATTATCATACACGCATATTGTTATTGGACCGTGCGCGATCTTGGGCACCCCCGCCCCGCATCTTCAATATTAGCAGCCGAGGCATTTGAACTGTCGCCCTCCCTCGTCCACCACCATCTCCACCCACCATTACTAAAAATTTTAGTAGCCGCGACATATCCTCAAACACCACCCCCCCTTCATAGTTCCCCACCCGCCCCCTCCCCCCTTCGAACCCTAGCTCACGGCCGCGGCCGGAGCCACTGCCAACCCTGCCGGTTTGCCCGTTCGTCCTAGCTTAGATAATATAGTTCAGGTTATCCAGCGATTCCCATATCGTCGACCCACTCCCCTGAGTTTCTAGATGAGGCATGCGGTGGCCCTCCCCGCCATATCCACATCCCCTGCTCCAGAATGTTGCAGCCTAAGATCGAGCACGTATCCCGGGGAGCCCGACGAGCGTTCGGCCAAGAAGAGGCGTATCATGGCCTCTCCGGTGGATGTTGGCGAGGTGGCCGCCGTTCGCCCTGACCTGTCGATCTCGGAGCAACACGTCGTCGCGGAAGCCGGCGAAGACATTGACTATGTTGCCATGCCGAATGCTTCATGTCAGCGGGCTAGCGTATTACTATATCTCGGGAAAGCTGGCTACGACATCAAGCTCGTCCACACCGACGGCTTCACGCGGGCCATGTCACAGGTTAAGTGGTCCATCCCCAACCCCTCCGGTTCAACCTCCCTCGTTCTCTTCGACGGCCCTTCCGCTGATCTCCTCTGCCAAGCGGTCAAGGACTTGTGAGCATTATACGCAATTGAGCCCATTTTGTCACTTCTAAAGGACACGTTCTACGGTGGAGGCTTGAGATCCTCAATTGCCAAGTCAGATCTCATTGACCACGACCACGACCACGAGGAGGGCACCCACGAAGGTTCTTCCAAGGTGAAACAACCCATCTATGACATCAGAGAGCGCACAATGGGTCTGTGCTCTTCCAACTCGAAGGATCCCGTCCATGAAATGTGAGGCAACATTCTATCAGCAAATATTACCTTTTCTAGCTTGCCAACCCATACCCTTTGTTGTAGTAGCATTTTCCGTGCGGTGCTTTAACTGTGCCGTGTTTAATTATTTCAGTTATGCAAAATGTATTGTTCAATAGGTCTATGTGATGTTTAAGTATGAATTGTCCACTTTAGTTTCATGAATGACTATATTTGGTTGTTTATACTGAGTAGATGCCTTGTTTATCTATATTTGGTTGTTAGGTTGGTTGGAGTGAGCATTTTTTTCAGTTATCGAGCAGACGCCCTATTTATTTGTATTTGGTTCTTAGTTTGGTTGCAGTGAGTATTTGTCCAGTTATCAAGGAGATGCCTTGTTTATCTATATTTGGTTGATAGGTTGCTTTTTTTAGCATTTGTCCAGTTATCAAGCAGATGCCTTGTTTATCTGTATTTGGTTGTTAGGTTGCTTTTTTTAGCATTTCTCCAGTTATCTAGCAGATGCCTTGTTTATCTTTAGCTACTTGTTAGGTTGGTTGCAGTGAGTATTTGTCCAGTTTTCAAGCATATGCCCTATTTATCTGTATTTGCTTGTTAGGTTGGTTGAAGTGAGACTCTGTCCAATTTTCAATGGCTATATTTGGTTGTTATACTGGTCATGTATGCCTTGTTTATTTAAGTCATTCACAATGTGTGGTTCATTCTGTGCAAGTCGGAACTGTGCCGCTCGACTACATCAATACCAGTTTGAACGGCTATATTTGGTTATAGTTATTCCTAGTGTAGTTAACACATTCCCTTTATTTTCAGTTTTACACATTTATCTAGTCTGATGTTTAAGCATTACCTATGTTCTATTCATTTCAACAATACCAGTTTGAATTGCAATATTTGATGGCTGTTAAGCCTGCTGTCGGTAACATTGCCTTCCATTTTATATCTGCTTTAACAGCATGCTGAAACCAACACATTCAAGCTATCCTTTGGAGATGATGTTGTTTACCTTTGCTATATTTGTTTGATATTAAGATTGCTGTACTTATCATGCCTTTCCACTACTTATGTAGGACAACAATGGGAGTGACCACCATTTTCCGTTGAGGTTAGTTTCATCCCTCGGCTTGTACTCCCCCGTGTTCCATAATGTAGTGCATATAGATCCAGGCCTGGACACTAGTTAGCTTCTAATATTGACTTGTTGCTTGTAGGTACATATGCCCTTGGCAAGGATCCACACATCGACCCTTTTTGCGTATGGGGCAATGAGATATTGATGAACAAGCATCAAGTGGGGAAACTTATAAGGAATATTAGCAAAAACATACGAATGGTGGCAAGCAAATTATTTGTTTATGCTCCATCCAACACAACAGTGAGCTGTAGGATGGTAACTACAAACTCCGCAGCCTTCTCTTTTTACTACCCATAATGAGTTGTTAGACAACAATGTCTGAATCTTTTTCGTTCCCAGTGGTTCCCGAAGTAGTTCACTCAATATTACCTTGCAAAGTACATGATTGGTGGACACGCAATGAATGTTAAAGTATTTCATCCAGACTACAATGAGCATCGAGAAGTCCTAATGAAGACAATGAAGGATGGACGGGCAGCCATCACAAGGGGTTGGCCTACAATCGTGCACACCTTACGCATGGAGGAGGGCACAATATGGGCATTCTGCTTCACCTTCTCCAGCAACCAGAATGTCTTTCGCCTCTCTCTTTACAGTCTTTAGTACAACTGTGGTTCATCATTCTTTACTTGGTGCTTCTGTAGTTCTTCAGTATATGTACCTGTGTATTGAATTATGGATTTGTGGCTGAACCTATATTTGTAATAAACATGGTTGGATATGAAATAAGTGATTGCCTACTTTCAAATTCATAACATGTGATTTTTAAATTAGGGATTAATTATGGATTAAATAGGGATTACGCTGCACTCGGTTTGCGAAAGCGAAACACCTGCGATATATGTGGAGATCAGAAACGTTCTAGGGGATATAAGTGGAGATAAGAAATGTCTGCGGTATACTCGGGGATATACGTGTGCGATCAATCTCCACTGCACACACGACTTTCTCTTGAAAACTGTTTGCGTTAGGCCACCTTGCGCAAACGTGTATCACATAAAAAGTGTGTGTGATGGACAGCCTTTGCCACACAGTTTCTTTGTACGCACCATGTGTGATGCATTCAATAACGCAAAAGATAAAATTATTAATATCGTGTGCAATGACAATGCTATCACAAACAACACGGCGACTGTGTGGTATGTACCTATGAACGGAAACATTTTCCTTGGAGCGACTGTGTGGGATGTACATACGAACGGAAACGTTTAGCGGGGACTGACTGTGTGGGATGTACTTGCAACCGGAAACAATTTCACTGTATAATTGTATTTTTTTCTGTATTGTACGTATTTTCATATTTGAGCGCTCGTCGGTCGCACACGACCTCATTTTGCCGAACGTGTGTTCCAGGAGGGCATATCCCTGACGGTTTCTGGGTCGTGTGGGAAGGACCCCCCCCTATCGCCCACACTCACTTGGCGATGGTTCCAGATGCTATCGCGAAAAGGGGTTTTAAACCGTTTGTTTAGGACCGACATGCACCAGTGCCAGATGCAACTAGGAGGATTGTGGAGTGGGCATTGGAGCTGTCAAGCTCTGGTCTCAAGTTTGAAAGTACTTTAACAATCAAGAGCCGAGCAATGGCGGAGTTCATAGCAGAATGGACCGCAACGCCCGACGAGGAGATTCGAGAGACCACCCTCCCCGGCAAGGAGACGAGCAGTGAGTGGGTTATGTACTTCGATGGAGCCTTCTCACTCCAAGGTGCTGGTGCCGTTGTATTACCCGTCGCACCCACCGAAGAGTGCCTCAAGTACGTAATCCAGATGCACTTCCCCTAGGAAAAATCAACAAACAACACGGCGGAGTACGAGGGGTTGTTGGCTGGTCTTAGGATCGCGACAGACCTTGGAATCAGAAAGTTCATCGTCAAAGGTGATTCGCAACTCGTTGTCAAGCAAGTAAATAGGGACTAACAGAGCCCGTTGATGGAGGCCTATGTGGATGAAGTGAGGAAGTTGGACGAGCGCTTTGACGGATTGCAAGCATAGCATGTTCCCCGAGGGGAGAACAGCATAGCTGACGACCTATCAAAGCGTGCTGCCCTCAAGTTGCCTGTGGAACCAGGTACCTTTGTGCTTTAGTTAACTCACCCATCCGTTGAACCATCAGCAGGACAGAACAAACAAAGGAAGGTGGGCCCCGGCAAGTACTTTCCCGCTGAGCTCCCAGGAGCCACCGGCAAGGACGTTGTCGGGAGTCCCAAGCTTGCCGGAGGGCAGCAACCCTTGGCAGGGCCTCTCGCCCTGGCCATAGAAGAAGCTGCCCTTACGGCCGAAGATGGGACTTTAGTCCTTGCCGTTGAGCCCCAGGCTCCAGCATAGGCACAGCCCACCGTCTGTTTCCTCCAAACAGGAGAGCTCCCCGAGGAGCAGGAAGAAGCAGAGAAAGTAGCCCATTGGTCCAGCATGTACCAGTTTGTGGATGATGCCCTCTATAGAAGAAGACCGAACGGTGTCAAATTGAAGTGCATTCCTCGGGAGGACGGACTGATGATGTTGGCAGAGATACATGAAGGCATGTGTGGCTCCCACATAGGGTCAAGGGCTCTTACCAGCAAAGCGTTCTGGCAAGGTTTCTTCTGGCCCACCGCCCTCCAGGATGCAACTACACTAGTAACCAAGTGTGAAGCATGCTAGTTCCATTCAAAGAAGATTCATCAACCCTCCCAAGGTCTTTAGACAATCCATCTTTCCTAGCCATTCTTGGTCTAGGGGCTCAACATACTTGGCCCCTTTCCCCGTGCTGTCGGGGGCTTTGAGTACTTGTACGTCGCGATCGACAAGTTCACAAAGTGGCCAGAAGTGGAGCCAGTGAGAAAGGTAATAGCACAGTCAGCCGTCAAGTTCTTCAAGGGACTAGTCTGTCGTTTAGGTGTGCCAAACAGAGTCATCACCGACAACGGCATGCAGTTCACGAGCTACACCTTCATGCAGTATATTCAAGACCTCGGCAGCATGGTCTGTTTTGCTTCTGTTGCCCATCCCAGAAGTAACAGCTAGGCTCATAGGGTGAATGCAGAAGTGCTGCGGGGCCTCAAGACCAGAACTTTTGACAAGCTACACAAGTGCGGAAGGCGCTGGATTGATGAGTTGCCAAAGGTTCTTTGGTCAATCAGGACGACACAAAATCGAGCCACTAGCCAGACACCCTTTGCCCTGGTATATAGGGAGAAGCAGTTCTCCCCACTGAACTCATATACGGGTCACCTCGAGTGCTCGCTTATGATGAGCTTGAGAAAGAGTAGTTGCACCAAGATGATGTGATGCTCCTTGAGGAAGATCGTCTTCGGGCTACCGTGTGAGCCGCTCGCTACCAGCAAGCCTTGTGCCGCTATCATAGCCTCAAGGTTCACGCCCGAAGCCTTGAGGAAGGCAAACTTGTTCTTCGGTGGATACAATCCCCCAAGAAACCAAACAAGTTGACACCAAAGTGGGAAGGCCCTTAACGGGTAATACGAGTCACCAGGCCTGGCACAGTCCGCCTAGAGACCAAAGATGGCATTCCGGTGAGAAACTCCTGGAATATTGAACATCTTCACAAGTTTTACCCCTAAGGCGCGGTTGACGGGAGCCCCGGCAACCCCCATTTCGTACTAGCCTTGCCGTCGAGGCATGTAACCCTATGTGTGGAGCTAGGCACAGACCCTGTGCGCAGTTAGGGAAAAGGAATCCCTCAGTATGTATAGTTTCCTGTTGATTTCCATGTTTGTGTATATACGTATATGCATGCTTGTCCAGGGTATTGTACTGCTTTTTGATTCCAGTAAATGTTAGTGAACCACCGAGGTTCCATGCTTTTGTGCTCGCTTCTTTCCAGCCACGGCAAGGACGCGCGATCCCTCCAAGGACCCGGCTCCGGCAAGACGTTGAGAAGACTGCCTGACACAACGATCCCCGACAAACCAAACAGATAAAGTTTACCTCTTGCACATTCGTATTCGTAACCTGTGACTTGTGCATTAGAAAACCTCGCCACTCATCTTTAAGAACTCGGGGGCTCCCATTTCCGACTCGAAGGCTGCTTCGGTCAGAATGGTCGTGGTGACCCTTGTCAAAGAAAGGTGGACGGGGGGCTGGGCCCTTTGTTTGTAACCGGGCAGATGTGATTTTCCGGTAGGCGCAAGGGGCACCGGCATGGTGGATTGCCGGAAGGACTCGTTTATTTACACTAAGGAGGCATATTGCCTCCGCACAAACATACTCGTGCGCGAGTTACCAGCAGGACTAGAGTTTTCATTAATATGCTGATGCGAGTACAAAGGTCACAGGATACAAGCATGGGCTCGAGAGATTACATTATATAGAAATTAAGATTTGGCAAGTGCCTACAATTTAGAAATAAAGATAGGTTCCTCATGATCTCTGTTCTTGCCCCTTTCATTCCAGGTACGGCAGATGAAGGCAAAAAGGAAGCGGCAGGGAGTGCGCCGATGGAGAGCTTGACGAGGAAGACCCTCGGCAGGGCACGGGGCTGAGGGAGGGGGGGGGGGCGGCACGGTCAGTCGGAGTCAGATTCGATGTCCTCCTGGTTGACACCCTCGTCATAGCAGTCGCTGTCCTCCTCGTCACTCCCGCTCGAGGAGGAGGTTTCACCGTCAGAGGAGCTCTCGGCACAACACCTTAAGTGAGTTCCCAAGAGCCTGAAGACCTTGATGGAGAGCAGGCCATCATCCAAAAATTTGACTTGGAGGACGAGCCCCTCCGATAGGCTATGGGCACGAGTGAAGGTCTTCCATCCACGGCGGAGATACATAACGTGAGGGGCTGGGAAGTCGACGTCGACCCGCATGCCGCCGTTCCCGCAGCCCCTCATATGCAGCCTCAAGGCCTGAGGCGGGTCAAGCTCCATCTCCCGATCAAACGGAGTGGGGAGACGAAGACTTCCGCGCACCGGCCGACGCAGCCTAACGTAAATTTCACAGGGCTGGTCTCCGACATGGCCCTCCATTAGAGGAGGGGCCGCTGGCGGAGGCAAAGCCGGTGCGCCGCCCCGTCCTCCTCTTCCCCGAGTGCCATGGCGGCCTCGGCCTCGACCCCTCCCTCTTCCTCTCGCAGTCGTCTCTGCCGCCACGAGCTCCTGGGAAGGAAGGGCACGCTGTCGAGCGGAGGCCCTCGTCGCCGCCATCGGAGCACCAGCACGCCCTCTCGCCATGAAAAAGGGAAGAAAGGAGTCGAGGCGGCGGAGATGAGCGCTGAAGGATTGAAGGACGCCGCCCCCCTCCCCTTCTTCTTATAAAGAGGCGGGGCCGAGGCTCGGCCTCCCCACTCGACCAATCTGGCTGCCAAGGGGCGTAGGGAATCAGCACCGACCCGCTACTCCAATCAGTGAAGACCCAGTTTCCCGCCTCCACATTATGGCTTGTGCCCTCCGTGTCCACCACCTACCCTCCTCGGGGGCATGGAGGACATGTGGCAAGCGACCGCATACCACCCCATGACCATGGGGCGCGGACACCTCGAAGGCCGCGACCTGAGTCCACCTAGTAAATGAGCCGCTGATATGTCCATTTTGCATCATGCTTTTATATCGATATTTCTTTCATTATGGGCTATTATTACACATTATGTCACAATACTTATGCCTATTCTCCCTTATTTTACAAGGTTTACATGAAGAGGGGGAGTGCCAGCAGCTGGAATTCTGGGCTGGAAAAGGAGCAAATATTAGAGACCTATTATGCACATCTCCAAAAGTCCTGAAACTTCACGGGAGCACGTTTCAGAATATATATAAAATATTTGGCGAAAGAAGTACCAGAGGGGGGCCACCCACCATCCACGAGGGTGGGGGGCACGCCCCCTGCCTCGTGGGCCCCCTGGCAGCCCTCCGATGCCCATCTTTGGCTATATGGAGTCTTTTGTCGAGGAAAAAATCATAAGCAAGCTCACGGGACAAAACTCCACCGCCACGAGGCGGAACCAATCTAGGGCTCCGACGGAGCTCTTGTGCCGGGGAAACTTCCCTCCGGGAGGGGGAAATCATCACCATCGTCATCACCATCGATCCTCTGATCGGGAGGGGGTCAATCTCCATCAACATCTTCACTAGCACCATCTCATCTCAAATCCTAGTTCATCTCTTGTATCCAATCTTTGTATCAAAACCTCATATTTGTACCTGTGGGTTGCTAGTACTATTGATTACTCCTTGTAGTTGATGCTAGTTGGTTTACTTGGTGGAAGATCATATGTTCAGATCATTTATGCATATTAATACCCCTCTGATTATGAACATGAATATGCTTTGTGAGTAGTTACATTTGTTCCTGAGGACATGGGAGAAGTCTTGCTATAAGTAGTCATGTGAATTTGGTATTCGTTTGATATTTTGATGAGATGTATGTTTTCTTTCCTCTAGTGGTGTCATGTGAACGTCGACTGCATGACACTTCACCATTGTTTGGGCCTAGAAGAAGGCATTGGGAAGTAATAAGTAGATGATGGGTTGCTAGAGTGATAGAAGCTTAAACCCTAGTTTATGCGTTGCTTCGTAAGGGGCTGATTTGGATCCATATGTTTCATGCTATGGTTAGGTTTACCTTAATACTTATGTTGTAGTTGTGGATGCTTGCAGTAGGGGTTAATCATAAGTAGGATGCTTGTCCAAGGAAGGGCGGTACCCAAGCACTGATCCACCCACATATCAAATTATCAAAGTACCGAACGCGAATCATATGAGCGTGATGAAAACTAGCTTGACGATAATTCCCATATGTCCTCGGGATCGCTTTCCTTTATATAAGAGTTTTTCCAGGCTTGTCCTTTGCTACAAAAAGGATTGGGCCATCTTGCTGCACCTTATTTACTTTTATTACCTGCTACCCGTTACAAATTACCTTATCACAAAATTATCTGTTACCGATAATTTCAGTGCTTGCAGAGAATACCTTGATGAAAACCGCTTATCATTTCCTTCTGCTCCTCGTTGGGTTTCACACTCCTACTTATCGAAAAGGCTACAATAGATCCCCTACACTTGTGGGTCATCAAGACTCTTTTCTGGCGCCGTTGCCGGGGAGTGAAGCTCCTTTGGTAGGTGGAATTTGGTAAGGACAAAATTTATATAGTGTGCTGAAATTTACTGTCACTTGTTACTATGGAACATAATCCTTTGAGGGGCTCGTTCGAGGTATCTTCACCCCGACCAGTAGAGCAAAGAGTTGCTCCTCAACCTACTAAACCTACTGAAAATGTTTACATTGAAATTCCTTTGGGTATGATAGAGAAACTGCTAGCTAATCCTTTCACAGATGATGGAACATTACATCCCGATTTGCACTTAATCTATGTGGATGAAGTTTGTGGATTATTTAAGCTTGCATGTATGCCCTAGGATGTTATCAAGAAGAAGGTCTTCCCTTTATCTTTGAAGGGAAAGGCATTGACATGGTTTAGGCTATGTGATGTTATGGGATCATGGAACTACAACCGATTGAAATTGGAATTTCATTAGAAGTTTTATCCTATACATCTTGTTCATCATGATCGTAATTATATATATAATTTTTGGCCTCGCGAAGGAGAAAGCATTGCTCAAGCTTGGGGGAGGCTTAAGTTAATGTTATATTCATGCCCCAATCATGAGCTCTCAAGATAAATTATTATTCAAATTTTTTATGCTCGGCTTTCTCTCGATAATCGCTCCATGCTCGATACTTCTTGTACTGGATCTTTTATGATGAAGGCTATTGAATTCAAATGGGATTTATTGGAAAGAATTAAACACAACTCTGAAGATTGGGATCTCGACAAAGGTAAGGAGTCAGGTATAACACCTAAGTTTGATTGTGTTAAATCTTTTATTTATACCGATGCTTTCCATGAATTTAGCACTAAATATGGACTTGGCTCTGAGATAGTAGCTTCTTTCTGTGAATCCTTTTCTACTCATGTTGATTTCCCTAAGGAGGAGTGGTTTAAATATAATCCTCCCATTGAAGTAAAAGTAGTTGCACCTATTAAAGTTGAAGAAAAGAATATCACCTATAATGATCATGTTGTTCCTACTGCTTATATTGAGAAACCACCTTTCCCTGTTAGAATAAACGATCATGCTAAAGCTTCAACTATAGTTCGTAAGAGTAATACTAGAACACCTATACCCTCTGAGCAAATTAAAGTTGAACCTAATATTGCTATGGTTAAATATCTCTTGGCCGATAATATTGATGGGCATGTTATTTTCTTCTGCGATGAAGCTGCTAGAATTGCTAGACCCGATACTAAAAATAAACATAGACCTGTTGTAGGCACATGCCTGTTATTTCTGTTAAAATAGGAGATCATTGCTATCATGGCTTATGTGATATGGGTGCTAGTGCAAGTGCAATACCTCATTCCTTATACAAAGAAATTATGCATGATATTGCACCTGCTGAGATAGAGGAAATTGATGTTACAATTAAGCTTGCCAATAGAGATACTATTTCACCAGTTAGGATTGTTAGAGATGTTGAAGTTTTGTGTGGGAAAGTTAAATATCCTACTGATTTTCTTGTTCTTGGTTCCCCACAAGATGACTTTTGTCCCATTATATTTGGTAGACCCTTCTTGAATACTATTAATGCCCAGATAGACTACAAAAGGGATGTTGTTACTATTGGTCTAGGGGATAGTTATCATGAGTTTAATTTTGCTAAATTTCATAGACAACCCCATGATAAAGAATTGCCTAGTAAAGATGGAATTATTAGTGTTGCTTCTATTGCCGTGTCTCCTAGTGACCCTTTAGAACAATATTTGCTAGACCATGAAAATGATATGTTTATGAATGAAAGAAGAGAAATAGATGAAGTATTCTTTAAACAGCGACCTATCTTGAAACACAACTTGCCTGTTGAAATCCTACGGTATCCTCCTCCAGCCAAGGGTGACCCCGTGTTTGAGCTTGAACCTTTACCTGATACTCTTAAATACGCTTATCTTGATGAGAAAGAGGTATATCCTGTTATTATTAGTGCTAACCTTTCAGAGGATGAAGAAAAGAAATTATTGACAACTCTGAAGAAGCACCGTGCTGCTATTGGATATACTCTTGATGATCTTAAGGGCATTAGTCCCACTCTATGTTAACACAAACTAAAATTGGAGAAAGACGCAAATATGGTTGTTGATCATCAACGACGGTTAAATCCTAAGATGAAAGAGGTGGTAAGAAAAGAAATACTAAAGCTCCTGGAGGCAGGTATAATTTATCTCGTTGATGATAGCCAGTGGGTGAGTCCTGTCCATTGTGTCCCTAGAAGGGAGGTATTACTGTTGTTCCCGATGATCAAGATGAATTGATCCCACAAAGAATTGTTACAGGTTATAGAATGGTAATTGATTTCCACAAATTAAATAAAGCTACTAAAAAGGATCATTACCCTTTACCTTTTATTGATCAAATGCTAGAAAGATTATCCAAACATACACATTTTTGCTTTCTAGATGGTTATTCGGGTTTCTCTCAAATACATGTATCAAAATAGGATTAAGAAAAGACAACTTTTACTTGCCCTTCGGTACCTTTTCTTATAGACGTATGCCTTTTGGTTTATGTAATCCACCTGCTACCTTCCAAAGATGTATGACTGCTATATTCTCTAACTTTTGTGAAAAGATTGTTGAGGTTTTCATGGATGATTTCTCCGTTTTTGGAACTTCTTTTCATGATTGCTTAAGCAACCTCGATCGAGTTTTGCAGAGATGTGAAGAAACTAATCTTGTCTTGAATCGGGGGAAGTGCCACTTTATGGTTAATGAAGGTATCGTCTTGGGGCATAAAATTTCTGAAAGAGGTGTTGAAGTTGATAAAGCTAAAGTTGATCCTATTGAAAAGATGTCGTGTCCTAAGGATATTAAAGGTATAAGAAGTTTCCTTGGTCATGCCAGTTTTTATAGGAGGTTCATTAAGGACCTTTCTAAAATTTCCAGGCCTTTGACTAATCTCTTACAAAAAGATGTTCCTTTTGTCTTTGTTGATGACTGTGTAGAAGCATTTGAAATAATTAAGAAAGCTTTAATTTCTGCACCCATTGTTCAGCCACCTGATTGGAATTTACCCTTTGAAATTATGTGTGATGCTAGTGATTATGCTGTAGGTGCTGTTCTAGGACAAAGAGTTGATAAGAAACTAAATGTTATCCAATATGCTAGTAAAACTCTAGACAATGCCCAAAGAAATTATGCTACTACTGAAAAGGAATTTTTAGCAGTTGTATTTGCTTGTGATAAGTTCAGACCTTATATTGTTGATTCCAAAGTAACTGTTCACACTGATCATGCTGCTATTAAATATCTTATGGAAAAGAAAGATGCTAAACCTAGACTTATTAGATGGGTTCTCCTGCTACAAGAATTTGATTCGCATATTATTGATAGAAAGGGAGCTGAGAACCCCGTTGCAGACAACTTGTCTAGGTTAGAGAATGTTCTTGATGACCCACTACCTATTGATGATAGCTTTCCTGATGAACAATTAGCTGTCATAAATGCTTCTCGTACTGCTCCATGGTATGCTGATTATGCTAATTACATAGTTGCTAAGTTTATACCACCTAGTTTCACATACCAGCAAAAGAAAAAGCTCTTCTATGATTTAAGGCATTACTTATAAAGAAGGTCTAGATGGTGTTATTAGATGTTGTGTACCTGAGCATGAAAAAGAACAGATCCTACGCAAGTGTCACTCCGAGGATTATGGAGGACACCATGCTGGAGATAGAACTGCACATAAGGTATTGCAATCCGGTTTTTATTGGCCTACTCTCTTCAAGGATGCCCGTAAGTTTGTTTTGTCTTGTGATGAATGTCAAAGAATTGGTAATATTAGTAGACGTCAAGAAATGCCTATGAATTATTCACTTGTTATTGGACCATTTGATGTTTGGGGCTTTGTTTATATGGGACCATTTCCTTCCTCTAATGGGAATACTCATATTTTAGTTGCTGTTGATTACGTTACTAAGTGGGTAGAAGCTATTCCAACTAGTAGTGCTGATCATAACACCTCTATTAATATGCTTAAAGAAGTTATTTTTCCGAGGTTTGGAGTCCCTAGATATCTAATCAATGATGGTGGTTCACATTTTATTCATGGTGCTTTTCGTAAAATGCTTGCTAAGTATGATGTTAATCATAGAATTGCATCTCCATATCATCCTCAGTCTAGTGGTCAAGTAGAATTGAGTAATAGAGAGCTTAAATTATTTTTGGAAAAGACTGTTAATAGATCTAGGAAGAATTGGTCCAAGAAACTTGATGATGCATTATGGGCATATAGAACTGCATATAAAAATCCTATGGGTATGCCTCCGTATAAGATGGTTTATGGAAAAGCATGTCACTTACCTCTCGAACTAGAACATAAGGCATATTGGGCCCTTAAAGAGCTCAACTATGACTTCAAACTTGCCAGTGAAAAGAGACTTTTTGACATTAGCTCACTTGATGAATGGAGAACCTAGGCTTATGAAAATGCCAAACTGTTTAAAGAAAAAGTTAAAAGATGGCATGATAAAAGGATACAAAAGCGTGAGTTTAATGTAGGTGATTATGTATTGTTATACAACTCTCGTTTAAGATTCTTTGCAGGAAAACTCCTCTCTAAATGGGAAGGTCCTTACGTCATCGAGGAGGTCTATCGTTCCGGTGCCATAAAAATGAACAACTTCGAAGGCACAAATCTAAGGGTGGTAAACGGTCAAAGAATCAAACATTATATCTCAGGTAATCCCATAAATGTTGAAACTCATGTTATTGAAACCGTAACCCGGAGGAATACATAAGGGACACTTTCAAGAACGTTTCAGCCTCCGAAAGGGAATAGGTACGTGGAACGTAAGTAAACCGACTCCAAAATAGTTCTAATAGCATTTTCTCTCCGTTTTGGAATATTTAAGAAAATAGGAAAATAAAAAGCAGTCCGGGAAGGATAAGAGGCGTCCATGAGGGTGGAGGGCGCGCCCGACCCCCCTGGGCGCGCCCCCTACCTCATGGGAACCTCGTGTGCTCTCTGGACTCTGTTTTCTTGCATGATACTTCTTTCGATCGGTAAAAATTCATTATATAATCTCTCGAAGGTTTTGACCATCGTACCACACAAATATCTTCTGTCTTTGTTTCGAGATGTTTTTTTGACAGATCTAGATCACCATAACGTCTTCAAACGCCCCCTAGGACCAGTTCTTTGAGAAGGTCATCAACCCTTACCTTGCGGATGTGATGCAACACCCTCAAACCATTGAGATGCGTGAGGGGTTGTTGCACATCCACGATGCTGAGGGACCAAGGAGGACCAGAAGTGTGGAGGCAAGACTCGAAGCAATGGAGCAACAAGTTTTCAGGTGCCAAGAGATGGTGGAACGTGGAGTTGACACCAACCACCTAATGAGCATGGAGTTCACCAACACCACCAAGCTAGATGCCAGGAACATCGGGGAGACCATCTTCAAGCTTCACGAGAAAATCGAGCATCTCCAAGCCCAGATCTATGACCTGCAAAACCAAAGCTGTGAGTATGAATATAGATTGAAGAGGATGAGTTTGGCTGCAGATTCGAGGATCCCGGAGACTCGATCATCCTTCTATGATGGTGAGCCTATGCCCTGGAAGATGGATGCTACCTCTTGAGCACTGCGTTGGATTTCCCCGAAGAGGAGAGGATGATGCCGCAAAGTAGCGTAAGTATTTCCCTCAGTTTTTGAGAACCAAGGTATCAATCCAGTAGGAGGCTACGCTCAAGTCCCTTGTACCTACACACAAACAATAGCTCAACGCAACCAACGCGCTTAGGGGTTGTTAATCCCTTCACGGTCACTTACGGAAGTGAGATCTGATAGAGATGATAAATAATATTTTTGGTATTTTTGGTATAGAGATGGAAAGTGAAAAGTAAAAGGCAAAGTAAAAAAGCAAAGCAATAATAAAGTGATGGAGATTGATATGATGAGAAAGAAACCCGGGAGCCATAGGTTTCACTAGTGGCTTCTCTCAAGAGCATAAGTATTCTATGGTGGGTGAACAAATTACTGTTGAGCAATTGACAGAATTGAGCATAGTTATGAGAATATCTAGGTATGATCATGTATATAGGCATCACATTCGAGACAAGTAGACCGACTCCTGCCTGCATCTACTACTGTTACTCCACTCATCGACCGCTATCCAGCATGCATCTAGAGTATTAAGTTAAAAACAGAGTAAAGCCTTAAGTAAGATGACATGATGTAGAGGGATAGTTTCATGCAACATGATAAAAACCCCATCTTGTTATCCTCGATGGCAACAATACAATACGTGCCTCGCTGCCCCTTCTGTCATTGGGAAAGGACATCGCAAGATCAAACCCAAAGCTAAGCACTTCTCCCATGGCAAGAACAACCAATCTAGTAGGCCAAACCAAACCGATAATTCGAAGAGACTTGCAAAGATAACCAATCATACATAAAAGAATTCAGAGAAGATTCAAATATTATTCATAGATAGACTGGATCATAAACCCACAATTCATCGGTCTCAACAAACACACCGCAAAAAGAAGATTACATCGAATAGATCTCCACAAAAGAGGGGGAGAGCATTGTATTGAGATCCAAAAAGAGAGAAGAAGCCATCTAGATACTAACTATGGACCCGTAGGTCTGAAGTAAACTACTCACACTTCATCGGAGAGGCTTGGATGATGATGTAGAAGCCCTCCATGACCGTTTCCCCTTCCGGCGGAGCTCCTAAAAAGGCCCGAAGATGGGATCTCGTGGATACTGAAAGTTGCGACGGTGGAATTAGGTTTTTGGCTCCGTATCTGATCATTTGGGGGTACATGGATATATATAGGAGGAAGAAGTACGTCGGTGGAGCAACATGGGGCCCACGAGGGTGGAGGGCGTGCCTTGGGGGGGGGGGGCAGGCGCGCCCCCTACCTTGTGGCCTCCTGTTAATTGGCTTGATGTAGGGTCCAAGTCTCCTAAGTTGTATTCGATGAGAAAATCACGTCCCGAAGGTTTCATTCCGTTTGGACTCTGTTGATATTCCTTTTCTTCTAAACCCTAAAACAGGCAAAAAAAGCAATTCTGGGCTGGGCCTCCGATTAATAGGTTAGTCCCAAAATTAATAAAAAAGTGGATAATAAAGCCCAACAATGTCCAAAACAGTAGATAATATAGCATGGAGCAATCAAAAATTATAGATACGTTGGAGACGTATCAAGCATCCCCAAGCTTAATTCCTGCTCGTCGTCGAGTAGATAAATGATAAAAATAGAATTTTTGATGCGGAGTGCTACTTGGCATAATTTTAATGTAATTCTTCTTAATTGTGGTATGAATATTCAGATCCGAAAGATTCAAGACAAAAGTTCATATTGACATAAAAATGATAATATTTCAAGCATACTAACTAAGCAATTATGTCTTCTCAAAATAACATGGACAAAGAAAGTTCATCCCTACAAAATCATATAGTTTAGTCATGTTTCATTTTCGTCACACAAGAATGCTCTCATCATGCACAACCCCGATGACAAGCCAAGAAATTGTTTCATACTTTAGTAATCTCAAACCTATAAACTTTCACACACTATATGAGCGCGAGCCATGGACATAGCACTATGGGTGGAATATAATATAATGAGGGGGTTATGCGGAGAAGACAAAAAAGGAGAAAGTCTCACATCAGCGAGGCTAATCAATGGGCTATGGAGATGCCCACCGATTGATGTTAATGCAAGGAGTAGGGATTGCCATGCAACAGATGCACTAGAGCTATAAATGTATGAAAGCTCAACAAAAGAAACTAGTGGGTGTGCATCCAACTTGCTTGCTCACGAAGACCTAGGGTACTTGAGGAGGCCCATTGTTGGAATATACAAGCCAAGTTCTATAATGAAAAATTCCCACTAGTATATGAAAGTGATAACATGAGAGACTCTCTACTATGAAGATCATGGTGCTACTTTGAAGCACAAGTGTGGTAAAAGGATAGTAACCTTGTCCCTTCTCTCTTTCTCTCTCATTTTTTTGGGCCTTTTATTTTTTTGTGGCCTTTCTCTCTTTTGGGCCTTCTCTTTTTTTATGGCATTTCTATTTTTTATTTATTCCTCACTTGGGACAATGCTCTAATAAGGATGATCATCACACTTCTATTTATTTACAACTCAATGATTACAACTCGATACTAGAACAATGATGACTCTATATGAATGCCTCCGACGGTGTACCGAGATATGCAATGAATCAAGAGTGACATGTATGAAAGAATTATGAATGGTGGCTTTGCCACAAATACTATGTCAACTACATGATCATGCTAAGCAATATGACAATGATGAATGTGTCATGATGAACGGAATGATGGAAAGTTGCATGGCAATATATGTCGGAATGGCTATGGAAATGCCATAATAGGTAGGTATGGTGGCTGTTTTGAGGAAGATATAAGGAGGTTTGTGTGTGAAAGAGTGTATCATATCACGGGGTTTGGATGCACCGGCGAAGTTTGCGCCAACTCTCAATGTGAGAAAGGGCAATGCACGGTACCGAAGAGGCTAGCAAGGATGGAAGGGTGAGAGTGCGTATAATCCATGGACTCAACATTAGTCATAAAGAACTCACATACTTATTGCAAAAATCTATAAGTCATCAAAAAACTCGGCACTACGCGCATGCTCCTAGGGGGATAGATTGGTAGGAAAAGACCATCGCTCGTCCCCGACCGCCACTCATAAGGAATACAATCAAATAACACCTCATGTTTCAAATTTGTTGCATAACGTTTACCATACGTGCATGCTACGGGACTTGCAAACTTCAACACAAGTATTTCTCAATTTCACAACTACTCAACTAGCATGACTTTGATATTATTACCTCCATATCTCAAAACGATCATCAAGCATCAAACTTTTCTTAGTATTCAACACACTCATAAGAAAGTTTTATTATTAACCTTGCATACCAAGCATATTAGGATTTTAAGCAAATTACCATGCTATTAAGACTCTCAAAATAATCTAAGTGAACCATGAGAGATCAATAGTTTCTGTAAAACAAATCCACCACCGTGCTCTAAAAGATATAAGTGAAGCACTAGAGCAAAACTATAAAGCTCAAAAGATATAAGTGAAGCACATAGAGTATTCTATCAAATTCCAAATTATGTATGGCTATCTCAAAAGGTGTGTACAGCAAGGATGATTGTGGTATACTAACAAGCAAAGACTCAAATCATAAAAGACGCTCCAAGCAAAACACATATCATGTGGTGAATAAAAATATAGCACCAAGTAAAGTTACCGAAAGAAGTAGACGAAAGAGGGGATGCCTTCCGGGGCATCCCCAAGCTTTCACTTTTAGGTGTCCTTAGATTATCTTGGGTGTGCCATGGGCATCCCCAAGCTTAGGCTCTTTCCACTCCTTGTTCCATAATCCATCAAATCTTTACCCAAAACTTGAAAACTTCACAACACAAAACTTAAAGTAGAAAATCTCGTGAGCTCCGTTAGCGAAAGAAAACAAAAGACCACTTCAAGGTACTGTAATGAACTTATTCTTTATTTATATTGGTGCTATACCTACTTTATTCCAACTTCTATATGGATTATAAACTATTTTACTAGCCATAGATTCATCAAAATAAGCAAACAACACACGAAAAACAGAATCTGTC
The DNA here is from genome assembly GCF_018294505.1 of Triticum aestivum. NCBI lineage: Eukaryota > Viridiplantae > Streptophyta > Magnoliopsida > Poales > Poaceae > Triticum > Triticum aestivum. The sequence continues at coordinate 162,685,154 of NC_057809.1, read as the reverse complement.
AAAAACAGAACAGTCTGTAGTAATCTGTAGCTAGCGCAAGATATGGAACCCCAAAAATTCTAAAATAAATTTCTGGACGTGAGGAATTTATATATTAATCATCTGCAAAAATAATTAAATAAATAGCACTTTTCAAATAAAAATGACAGCAGTTCTCGTGAGGGCTAAAGTTTCTGTTTTTTACAGCAAGTTCAACAAGACTTTCCCCAAGTCTTCCAAACGGTTCTACTTGGCACAAACACTAATTAAACACAAAAAACACAACCAAAACAGAGGCTAGATAATTTATTTATTACTAAACAGGAGAAAAATGCAAGGAATAAAAATAAAATTGGGTTGCCTCCCAACGAGCGCTATCGTTTAACGCCCCTAGCTAGGCATACCAAGCAAGAATATATCTAGGTATTGCCATCTTTGGTAGGAAATCCATAAGTGGCTCTCATAATAGATTCATAAGGTAATTTTATTTCCTTTCTAGGTAAGTGTTCCATGACATTTTTTAATGGAAATTGGAATCTAATATTTCCTTCCTTCATATCAATAATTGCACCAATCGTTCTAAGGAAAGGTCTACCAAGAATAATAGGACATGAAGGATTGCAATATATGTCAAGAACAATAAAATCTACGGGCACATAATTCCTATTTGAAACAATAAGAACATCATTAATTCTTCCCATAGGTTTCTTAATAGTGGAATCCGCAAGATGCAAGTTTAGAGAGCAATCATCAAAATCACGGAAATCTAGCAAATCACACAAAGTTTTGGGAATAGTAGAGACACTAGCACCCAAATCACACAAAGCATAAAACTCATAATCTTTAATTTTAATTTTAATAGTAGGTTCCCACTCATCAGAAAATTTTCTAGGGATAGAAACTTTCAACTCAAGTTTTTCTTCATAAGATTGCATTAAGGCATCAACGATATGTTTGGTAAACGCTTTATTTTGACTATAAGCATGAGGAGAATTTAGCATGGATTGCAACAAGGAAACACAATCAATCAAAGAGAAATTTTCATAGTTAAATTCCTTGAAATCCATAATAGTGGGTTTAGCAACATCTAGGGTTTTAATTTCTTCAATCCCACTTTTATCAAATTTAGCATCAAGATCAAAAGATTCAGAATTCTTGGAACGCCTTCTAGGTAAAGGTGGATTATATTCAGTCCCATCATTATCTAGATTCATATTGCAAAACGAAGATTTAATAGGGGACACATCAATAACTTTTAGATCTTCATCATTACTTTCATAGGAACTAGAAGAACACGCTTTAATAAAGGCATCTTTCATGACAAGATTCAACAAAGCAGCATTAATTTCACAAGATTCAGCATCGGTAAGAGGAGCAATCAGAGTGATAAGGAAATCATTATTGTTGGTATTAGTGAAGTCACACAATTTAGTATTATCTTGAGCCATGGCGCCAAACAAGCGATCCAACACACGAGCAAACAGAAAGCAAGCGGGCAAAAAGAGGCAAATAGAGAGGGAGGATAGAGAGAGAGGGTGAATAAAATGGCAAGGGTGAAGTGGGGGAGAGGAAAACGAGAGGCAAATGGCAAATAATGTAATGCGGGAGATAGGGATTGTGATGGGTACTTGGTATGTTGACTTTTGCGCAGACTCCCCGGCAACGGCGCCAGAAATTCTTCTTGCTACCTATTGAGCACTGCGTTGGATTTCCCCGAAGAGGAGAGGATGATGCAGCAAAGTAGCGTAAGTATTTCCCTCAGTTTTTGAGAACCAAGGTATCAATCTAGTAGGAGGCTACGCTAGAGTCGCTTGTACCTACACAAAAACAATAGCTCAACACAACCAACGCGCTTAGGGGTTGTCAATCCCTTCACGGTCACTTACGAAAGTGAGATCTGATAGAGATGATAAATAATAGTTTTGGTATTTTTGGTATAGAGATGCAAAGTGAAAAGTAGAAGGCAAAGTAAAAGCAAAGCAATAATAAAGTGATGGAGATTGATATGATGAGAAAGAAACTCGAGGGCCATAGGTTTCACTAGTGGTTTCTCTCAAGAGCATAAGTATTCTATAGTGGGTGAACAAATTACCGTTGAGCAATTGACAGAATTGAGCATAGTTATGAGAATATCTAGGTATGATCATGTATATAGGCATCACGTCCGAGACAAGTAGACTGACTCCTGCCTGCATCTACTACTATTACTCCACTCATCGACCGCTATCCAGCATGCATCTAGAGTATTAAGTTAAAAACAGAGTAACACCTTAAGCAAGATGACATGATGTAGAGGGATAGTTTCATGCAATATGATAAAAACCCCATCTTGTTATCCTCGATGGCAACAATACAATACGTGCCTTGCTGCCCATTCTGTCACTGGGAAAGGACACCGCAAGATCGAACCCAAAGCTAAGCACTTCTCCCAGGGCAAGAACAACCAATCTAGTAGGCCAAACCAAACTAATAATTCGAAGAGACTTGCAAAGATAACCAATCATACATAAAAGAATTCAGAGAAGATTCAAATATTATTCATAGATAGACTGGATCATAAACCCACAATTCATCGATCTCAACAAACACACCGCAAAAAGAAGATTACATCGAATAGATCTCCACGAGAGAGGGGGAGAACATTGTACTGAGATCCAAAAAGAGAGAAGAAGTCTTCTAGCTACTAACTATGGACGTCTGAAGTAAACTACTCACACTTCATTGGAGAGGCTTGGATGATGATGTAGAAGCCCTCCATGGTCGATTCCCCTTCCAGCAGAGCTCCGGAACAGGCCCCAGGATGGGATCTCGTGGATACAGAAAGTTGCGGCGGTGGAGTTAGGTTTTTGGCTCCGTATCTGATCGTTTGGGGGTACATGGATATATAGGAGGAAGAAGTACATCGGTGGAGCAACAAGGGGCCCACGAGGGTGGAGGGCGCGCCTGGGGGGGGGGGGGGCAGGCGCGCCCCCTACCTCGTGGCCTCCTGTTAATTGGCTTGATTAGGGTCCAAGTCTCCTGAGTTGTATTCGGTGAGAAAATCACGTTCCCGAAGGTTTCATTCCGTTTGGACTCCGTTTGATACTCCTTTTCTTTGAAACCCTAAAATAGGCAAAACAGTAATTCTAGGCTGGGCCTCCGGTTAATAGGTTAGTCCAAAAAATAATATAGAAGTGGATAATAAAGCCCAATAATGTCCAAAACAATAGATAATATAGCATGGAGCAATCAAAAATTATAGATACGTTGGAGATGTATCAATGGACGACAAGCCTACATCATCAACAACTCCATCATCACTACCTTCGAGGAAGGAGACATAAACACATGGGTATGGGCACTCCCCTTGGCAACTACCAAGCTTGAGGGAGTGCCCCGGTATCGTATCACCATCACACTTTTATCTTTACCGTTTTTCTTAGTTCTATCCTTTTAGTAATATCTTCTTGATCTAGTAGAATATAGTTTTAATATGACCTAGTTTTGATTTTTGCTTTATGATCCTTCTATGTAATCGAGTCCGTGAGCCATATATAATAAAGATTAGTGTTGAGTCAAGGGGTTGATTATCTTGCTATGATCTTGAGGGAATTAAATAAAAAGGAAGAATGAAAAGAAATAAAGAGATCATATGGGTCTTATGGAGAGTAATGACTTCACATATAAAGAGTATGATGAATAGAAGTTGTTGAAAGTTGACAAACATAGTTTTGGTCATCGTTGCAATTAATAGGAAGTAATAAAGAAAGAGTGGTCTCCACATATAAATATACTATCTTGGACATCTTTTATGATTGTGAGCACTCATTAAAATATGACATGCTAAAGAGTTGATGTTAGACAAGGAAGACAACGTAATGTGTTATGCTTTCTTACATCTGAAATAAATTATATTGTCATGGATCATCCAACATGTTGAGCTTGAATTTCCCTCTCATGCTAGCCAAATTCTTTGCACCAAGTAGAAATGCTACCTGTGCTTCCAAATATCTTTAAACCCAGTTTTGCCATAAGAGTCCACCATATCTACCTATGGATCGAGTAAGATCCTTCAAGTAAGTTGTCATCGTTGCAAGCAATAAAAATTGCTCTCTAAATATGTGCGATTTATTAGTGTGGAGAAAATAAGCTTTATACGATCTTGTGATGTGGAAGAAATAAAAGCGATGGACTGCATAATAAAGGTCCATATCACAAGTGGCAATATAAAGTGACGTTCTTTTGCATTAAGATTTTGTGCATCCAACCATAAAAGCACATGACAACCTCTGCTTCCCTCTGCGAAGGGCCTATCCTTTATTCTTGTCTTATACTTCATACAAGAGTCATGGTGATCTTCACCTTTCCTTTTTACATTTTATCCTTTGGCAAGCATAATGTGTTGGAAAGATCCTGATATATATAGTGAGGGAGTCCTGGATTAGGGGGTCTCCGGACAGTCAGACTATATCCTTCGGCTGGACTGTTGGACTATGAAGCTACAAGATTGAAGACTTCGTCCCGTGTCCGGATGGGACTCTCCTTGGCGTGGAAGGCAAGCTTGGCAATACGGATATGTAGATCTCCTCCCTTGTAACCGACTCTGTGTAACCCTGGCCCCCTCCGGTGTTTATATAAACCGGAAGGTTTAGTCCGTAGGACAACATACAATCATGCCATAGGCTAGCTTCTAGGGTTTAGCCTCTACGATCTCGTGGTAGATCAGCTCTTGTAATACTCATATCATCAAGATCAATCAAGCAGGACGTAGGGTATTACCTCCATCAAGAGGGCTCGAACCTGGGTAAACATCGTGTCCCCTGCCTCCTGTTACCATCCGCCTTAGACGCACAGTTCGGGACCCCCTATGAGAGATCCGTCGGTTTTGACACCGACATTGGTGCTTTTATTGAGAGTCTTACTGTGCCGTTACCGTAAGGCTTGATGGCTCCTTCGATCATCGATAACGATGCGGTCCAGCGTGAGGTTTTCCTCCCCAGACAGATCTTCATATCCAGCGGCTTCGTACTGCGGGCCAACTCGCTTGGCCATCTGGAGCAGATCGAGAGCTACGCCCCTGGCCACCAGGTCAGGTTCGAAAACTTAAACTACACTGCCGACATCCGTGGAGACTTGATCTTCGACAGATTCGAGCCCATGGCAGGTGCGCCGCGCGATCACGACGAGCATGATTTAGCTCTGCCGTCGGACAGTGTTCGGGAGATCACACCTGCAACTACTCCGACCTTCAATCCGGAGCAAATTGCGCCATCTGAGGACAGGTGGGTAGACCCCGCCATGGAGGTCGCACCCTCAGTGGCGATAGAGCCGAATACTGACTTCACCCCTTATGAGAGCCATGTTGCCGAACCACTGGATTCGTCTCTAGCCACGGACTCCGAGCCGCCTGCGTCCGTGCCTATCGAATCCGATTTGGCACCGATCATGGAGTTTACCTCCGTGGATATCTTTCAGCACTTGCCTTTCGGCGATGTGCTAAATTCATTAAGGTCTCTCTCCTTGTTAGGAGAACCTTGGCCGAACTATGTCCGGCTAGAAATGGATGCAAATGACGAAGAAATTCGCTGCCCACCCACCACCCACTTAGTAGCATCTGTCGATGATTTAACCGACATGCTCGATTTCAACTCCGAAGACATCGACGGCATGGACGACGATGCAGGAGAGGAACATGAACCAGTACCCACAGGGCGCTGGACAACCACTTCACCACATGACATATACATGGTGGATACACCCAAAGAAAACAATGACGAAGAATGGGAGGAGACAGCGGAGGAGGACCCCTCCAAGAAGCAAACAAAGCGTCGGCGTAGGCGCTGCTCCAAATCCCGCTTCGGCAAAAACAACGATAATAGCGCAAGAGAAAATAACACTCCAGTCGACTCCAGAGGAAACGACAACCACATTGCCCCGGCGGTAGAGCACGATGAAACTGCAAACGGCGAACATAGTACGGATCCGATGTCTGAACACGGCGATGCCGCAGATAAACCTCATCAACCCCCCTCTGGGGAGGAAAATAGTCCGGACGAAGATGCACACATCATCCCGGAAAGGCACGTGGAACAAGAGAACCTCCGCAGCAGGCTTATTGCCACAGCAAGGAGTCTGAAGAAGCAGAAGCAAAGGTTTAAGGCCGCACAAAATATGCTCAACAGCAGGTAGAACAAAGTGCTCGACAACAAAGAAAGGTATGGTGGAAATTACCACACAAAGAGCTATCCAAAGAGCAAGCTATTACCTGAATTCGATGATGAGGCCTTAGAGCCCACACAGCCCAAAAATAAAATAGCCAACCGGCCGGATCAACCACCTTGTGGTCGCGATAGAGAGGCTAACAAGGCCGCACATAAGTCAACACATGATCTACGTGAGGACTTGCGCCAAAAACCCAGTATGACCGGATCCATCTATGGATCTAGGAAGCGCGCTCTGGCACAAAATCAAAACCGAATACTACAACCATCTAAACGCCATGATACATCCAAATACAGGGGTGCCGCACACCCCCTATGTTTCACTGATGAGGTGCTGGACCACGAATTCCCAGAAGGATTCGAACCAGTGAACATAGAGGCGTACGACGGGACCACAGACCCTGGGGTCTGGATTGAGAACTTTATCCTCCATATCCATATGGCTCGCGGAGACGACCTCCACGCCAAAGGACCAGCTCGGCATGGGCTGAAAAGCCTCCTCGAAAACTCAATTGGAAGGTGGGAGGAGCTCGAGGATGCTTTTCGGGCTAATTTTCAAGTGACCTATGTCCGACCTCCGGATACAGATGATTTAAGTCATATAATTCAACAGCCCGGAGAGTCAGCCCGAAAGCTTTGGAACAGGTTTCTCACTAAGAAGAACCAAATGTCGACTGCCCGGTCGCTGAGGCCTTAGCAGCTTTCAAACACAGTGTCCGAGACGAATGGCTCGCCAGACACCTCGGCCAAGAAAAATCGAGAACAATGGCAGCCCTGAGAAGCCTAATGACCCACTTTTGCGCGGGCGGAGATAGCTGGTTAGCCCGCAGTAGCACCAGCGACCCAAGCACATCCGAAGTCGGGGATGGCAATGGAAAACCACGACGTAGTAAAAGCAAGCGTAGAAATAAAGAAGGCAGCCCAGATAATACGGCGGTAAACGCCGGATTCGGGGGCTCTCGACCAGGTCAGCGGAAAAAGCCTTTCAAAGGCAGCAGAGATGGACCGTCCAGCCTAAACAAGATTCTAGACAAATTATGTCAGATTCATGGCACCCCCAATAAACCTGCAACTCACACCCATAGAGAATGTTGGGTCTTCAAGCAGGCCGGTAAGCTAAACGCCGAACACAAGGGGAGGGAGACACCAAGCGAAGACGAGGACGAACCTCGCCAGCAAAGCACAGGAGGACAGAAAAAATTCCCACCAGAGGTTAAAATAGTAAACATGATCCATGTGACGAAGAGGAGAATCAAGCACGGGCTCTAAGACATACGCGCCGTAGAGCCCGTCACTCCTAAGTTCAACCCCTGGTTGGCCTGCCCGATCACTTTTGATCGCAGGGTTCACCCGACAAGCATCCGGCATTAAGGATTGGCTGCCTTGGTGTTAGACCCAATAATAAACGGATACCATCTCACACGAGTCCTTATGGACGGCGGCAGTGGTCTAAATCTGATATATCAGGACATAGTCCGCAAAATGGGGATAGACCCGATAAAAATCAGCTACGGTAATAGTACCTTCAAGGGAGTAATACCAGGCCCAGAGGCCCGCTGCACGGGCTCTCTATTACTAGAGGTTGTATTCGGTTCTTCCGACAACTTCTAAAGCGAAAAGTTAACTTCCTACATCGCTCCATTCCGAAGTGGCTATCAAGCACTACTTGGAAGAATAGCTTCCACTTGTTTTAATGCGGTACCACATTATGCTTCTCTTAAGCTTAAGATGCCTGGTCCACGTGGCACCATCACAGTTAGTGGAAATATTGAGCATTCTCTACGCGTGGAGGAACGTGCGGCGGCTTTAACAGCCGGGCACTAGACAGCCTCACCAACCAGAATAAAGGATAGGTCGTCAAGAACGCAGACACGGTTAGACGAGTCCGGTGCATCACCAGATATACCTGAGATTGGTTTGATGGTTAAACCCTCAGAGACGGTACCAGGGGCTTCCCGCATGTAATCAGGGCTAGTTCGGCTCAACTTAACTTATCTTGAATTTTTAACGGTTTATTGATAATAACCAATTTTTTTGGCACGAGAACTTTCACCTAAGTTCTTCTCTTTTACAGATGACAATCATATTACACCCGTCCAGGACACGGCACAACAGAGACACAGGCGCAGACGTGCAGCAGGGACCCGCTCAATGGTTTCTTTTCAGATTAAGACCCTGCGTAGACCTTTTTTACCGTCTCTTGTTGTTCACATCCTCCGGATACTCAATACAACCGAGAAGGATGCTGACGTTATTGGCATGTGGCCACGTCAGGATATTGCACGTACCTGGATACTTGGGGTTTATTATTAAGCGCATTGTTCAGCCAGGCATATGTTATAAAGATCGAATACCTTAGGGAGTGCTCGGCGTCGCGAGTTTGGGCTTATATGCATCAGCTCCGAATCATGTCTTTGGTTAAATGTTGGGTTTGCCCAGCTCCCGTGTTTTTCTACCTTACGTTCCGCTCTATCGGATAAGGCGGCACCAGGAGTACTACTGCGATTGTGCACTGGTTCATCCGGATGAGCACCTCAGTAGAGAAAGCTGAAAACTGACTGTCATGATAAAGCGCGAGACTGGTCAACCACTCGATGACTTAGCGGAATTTTCAGGATTCCTCCGCATTAACGAAGGGCCGCTTCCCGGTCTTTACATACGTGCCCCGTATTCGGACGAGCGCGGAAGTACCAGGGGCTATATAGTAGTCCAACCGTCAAACTCCTATGGCTAAGTGAAAGTGTTAAAGCAATATAGTCTGATTGCCTCGTTCGCTGCACAACCACCTCCTTCATGGACCAAGACGTTGGATCAAGTGTGAATACGCGTTTTTTGCGAACACCCCCGCATTATATGCGTGGGGGCTGAAGCCGACGACTGCAAACTTTCAAGTTATATACATATATACATAAACGGCTGCACAGGAGGCATAATAATACTTTTAGGCAAAAGTATAAACACAGCCTTTATAATTCAATAAAACATTGTTTTTACAGTGGGAATACATGTCACTAGAACACAATATTCTTCGAGCACTGAGCCTCTATTGAACGAGCGCCTTCAAGGACTTCTTCAAAGTAGTGCTCGACAGACACTCAGCCTACAGCCAAACTCTGAGTTGCAATAGCGGTGGCCTCCATCTCCGCCTAGTATGTCTTGACATGGGCAAGTGCCATCCGTGCACCCTCTATGCACGCCGACCTCTTCATAGCGTCGATGTGCGACACAGCACCAAGGAATTGTTGCACTAAACTAAAGTAACTATTCGACCTTGGCCCTTCCGGCCACAGATGATCCACAACAGACCTCATGGCAAGTCCGGACAACCTATGGAGCTCGGCCCACTCGGCTATTCGCTCATTCAACAGCAGCGGACGCACTGGAGCTTGGAACTCTGACCAGAATAGCTTTTCCACTTCACGATCTTTTTGATCCTTGAAGTACTCGGCCGCATCAGCAGCACTGGCTGCCAAATCCACATATGCATCCGCCGAACTCCATAGTTGATCAAGAGAGGCATACTTCGGATCTCCAAACTTCGTCCACAACAAAAAGGGCTTACCAGCCGCGATATCTCCAGCTTGACGCAGCTCCTTCTTCGTTTTCCTTATTTTAGAGCGGGCTTCCTTGGCTGCTACCATGGCCTTCTCTAGGTCCGTCGCCTTCGCTCGGCTTTCTTTTTCAAGAAGCTAGTAACGGTCGGTGGCATCTTTCAACTCAACGGCCATCTTGGCCATTCTTTCCTTGCTTTGGCAATGCGCTGCCTATTCGGCCCTTAGCTCTTCGACCTCCTTTAGAGCGGCCGCATTGCTATTCCTGGCTTGTTCCTTGGCTCGGGAAAGTTCCGCCCGAAGGGTCTCCACGGTGGCAGCTCCATCTGTAGTCACAACATATTAAAGATACTAGCATCATTCTCCTCTTACTATGTGTTGATCGCCGGAGAAATCACATACGCTATGCCTCGTCGAGTCGCTTGTTGACAAGCACGATGTCGGCATCTGCCGCATCAAGTTTTCGCTTCAGCTCGGCAAACTCACCAGTCCGACTAGCCACCGGACCTTCAGCCACCTGCACATGAAGGCGGTCTGATTATTACATGGGACTATGATCCTCTGTTTTCCACTGTTCTCGATGGCAACCAGAGTCTCAGGGGCTACTATCTGCATAGGGCACACCTAATGTGTGCGGTACTGTCAAAAATATACACTATTTCACGTACCTCAAAGCCTTTCAGTAGACTCATAAAAGCTTCATGCAACCCGCTTTCGGCGGATGAAATCCTCTCAATCACCATACCCATTAACATACGATGCGCTTCTAAGATGGCCACTTGCTCCAGAAGATCCTACAGTGCGTCCGATCACACACTAGACTGTTCCGGACTCTTTCTGTTGCTCTCTTTAGGAGCCGAATACTGAGGACTTCGTGTGGCCAAAGGATTACCCTCTGGCCTTGGCGGATTAGGAGAAACCCTCCGTGACGACACTTCAGGGTCGCCCGCCTCATGAGGCGGGGTGGCAGGGGGAGGTGTTTCGCTCTCCATCATCTCTGGAAGAAGATCCCCCAAAGACGAACTCTGTTGAGAAGGGCTATGATCCGAACTACAAGATATATGCTTCGGTTATTATCTTCAGAAGTAATGTAGGATATTTTTCCTATTAAGTACTTTTTGTTTACATACAGCTCGGTAGTGGGTTGATCCCCTTGCGGGCTCTGTGCGGCAAGAGAACCCTCCGAGGCAGGACCCTCTAGCGAAGATCTCTTCCCCCGTTTGGAAACCTTTGATTCCGGGTTTTCAGAGGTGGTCCTTGTCGGTGTCAAAACTGGCGGATCTCGGGTAGGGGGTCCCGAACTGTGCGTCTAAGGTGGATGGTAATAGGAGGCAGCGGACAGAATGTTTTACCCAAGTTCGGGCCCTCTTGATGGAGGTAAAACCCTACGTCCTGCTCGATTTATTCTTGATGATATGGGTATTACAAGAGTTGATCTACTACGAGATCGAAGAGGCTAAACCCTAGAAGCTAGCCTATGGTATGATTGTATGTTGTCCTACGGACTAAAACCCTCCGGTTTATATACACACCGGAGGGGGCTAGGGTTACACAAGGTCGGTTACAAAGGAGGAGATATCCATATCCGTACTGCCTAGCTTGCCTTCCACGCCAAGTAGAGTCCCATCCGGACACAAGATGAAGTCTTCAATATTGTATCTTCATAGTCCAACAGTCTGGCCAAAGGATATAGTCCGGCTGTCCGTAGACCCCCTAATCTAGGACTCCCTCAGTAGCCCCAGAACCAGGCTTCAATGATGATGAGTCCGACGCGCAGTGTTGTCTTCGGCATTGCAAGGCGGGTTCCTCCTCCAAATACATCACAAAAGAGTTGGAATACCAGGATAGTGTCCGACCCTACAAAATAAATTCCACATTCCACCGTAGAGAGAATAATATTTCCACAAATCTTAATCTGCTGACACGTTTTGGCAACATGACATCATGCCATGGCTCGGTGATTATTCGAACCGTTTTTCTTCAACCAGCTCCACACATAACGCAAGGCGGTTTCTTGACACGTCTTTTCAAAGCAGAGATCATGTTCCCCTAATTACGGGATTCTCATCAATACGGACGTGGGTAACCCAACCGTGCGTAGGACTCCTAGATTTTAGGCAAGTCCCAAACGGCCACGAGGAGGACGCTCGATATTCACCCTCTTTATAAAGGGACAAGGCTTTTACTTTTTTCCTTCCCGTGCTCAATCGAATCCTTCCCCCGCCTTGAGTTCTAACACCCAAAGCCTAGGTCAGGCGCTTCGGACCTTCAATCGTGTCCGGATCTAGCCTTCAAGGCCGGTGGATTCCCTCCTCCGTTATGGAAGAGGATATCAAGAAGTTGAGGGAGGCCAGATACCTGACCGCTGAGGTTTCGCATCGGCTGCCTGCCTGAGGGCAGGTTGTCCCTACTCCCGAACCCAATGAAAACGTTGTGTTCATCTCCCACTTCCTCCGAGGTCTAGGCTTCACTCTGGATCCCTTCGTTAGGGGTTTGATGTTCTATTACGAGCTAGATTTCCACGATCTAGCCCCAGACTCCTTCCTCCACATCTTGGCATTTATTGTCGTATGTGAGGCCTTCCTCCGCATTACCCCTCACTTCGGCATGTGGCTCAAGACCTTTGACGTGAAGCCGAAGATGTTTTAGGGGCAGCATGTAGCGTGCGGAGGCGTATTAATAAGCAAGATCACTGGAGCACCATGGCCGAAGGGTTCCTTTCCAGAGGCATCCGGATTATGGCAACGGGAGTGGTTTTACATCACAGCTTCCAGAAGTGCCAAGTGGGTGGCTGCCCCTGCTTTCCGTGCGAGCCCTCCACCACAACTGATGTCATGGATTAGCAGAGGGCTAAGATGGGGCCCAGCCAAGGACGTGCCTATACTGCAGAGCCACATTCAAGATCTCTTCGAAGGAGATTTCAGTCTGGTTATGGTATTGCAAGTCATGCTGGTTCGTCGAGTCGAGCCTTGCAAACGCCGGCCCCTTCGCATGTGGGAGTTCAACCCAGAAGAACCGCACACTATTTAGAATTTCCTTGGCCTAACGCATGAGGAGATGTATAAATCATTCTTCGGACCCCAAATAGAGTGTCCGGGTACTATCGAGGACGTCGGCCTGAGCAGCAACTGCACCGCCGACCAAGTAAGTAATCCTCTAGCCGAACACACCGTCTTTCATTTATCATGACGTCATTTTGAGAAATCGCTCTTTGACTAGGACTGATTAACAAAGGCGAAGACGATTTGGTGTTCGGCCCCCCTTCCTGAGGGTTTGGACAATCCAGTACTAGAAAAGATGCTCGAGCTAGCACCTTGCCCGGAGCCCTCAAAGGAAGATAGAGGGGGAATAATGAGGGCGAAAGCGGGCCCCCATTGCTACCAATTCCAACCGAGGGAATGAGCGCCTCCATGAAGGAGGATAACCAAGGGGAAGAATCTAACCTTCTCTCGCTCCGGGGAAGGAAGAGGACTGCCTTTGAAGATCCGGAAACCAAGGCTTCCAAACGGGAGAAGAAGTCTCCACCGGAGGGTCCTGCCTCGGAGGGCGCTTTTGCCGCACAAAGTCCGCGTGGGGATCAGCCCTCTAAAGAGCCGTAAGTGATCAAAAAATACTTAATAGTAAAGATATTACTTCCGAGGAAAATGACCGAAGCGTTTGTCTCGCAGTTCGGATCTTAGCCCTTCTCAACAAAGCTCGTCTTCAGGGGATCTTCTTCCGGAGATGATGGAGAGCGAAACGCCTCCCCCGGACTCCCCCGCTCAAGAAGCGGGCGACCTTGAAGTGTCGTCAAGGAGGGCCTTCCCGGGTCCGGTGAGGCCAGAAGATAATCCTATGGTCACCCGAAGTCCCCAATATCCGGCTCTTGAAGAGGGCGAACAAAAGAGTTCGGCGCCATCTGGAATGCGGTCGAACATACTGAGGGATCTGCTAAAGCGAGCGACCATCTTGGAAGAACACCGTACGTTGATGGGTACGGTGATGGAAAGGATTTCGTCCGCCGAAAGCGGGTTGCATGACGCCTTTATGAGTCTACTGACGGGCTTTGAGGTACGTAAAATGTTGTGCATTTGTGATAGTACCACACATTTTTAGGTGTGCCCTGTGTAGATAGTAGCCCCTGAGACTGGTTTTCACCGAGAACGGCGGCAAATGGAGGATCATAGTCCCAGGTAATAACCATACCGCTTTATGTGTAGGTGGTGGAAGCTCCGGTGGCTAGCCGGACTAATGAGTTTGCCGAACTAAAGCGGCAACTGGATGCGGCAGATGTCGACATCGAGCTTGTTAACAAGCGGCTTGACGAGGCACATGGTAAGTAATGTTTTCTGGTGAATGTCACATAGTAAGAGCAGCATGATGCCAGTATCTTTAATATGTTGTGACTGCAGATGGAGCTGCCACCGTGGAAACCCTTCGGGTGGAGCTTGCCCGGGCCAAAGAACAAACAAGGATTAGTAATGCGGCCGCTTTAAAGGCAGTCGAAGGGCTAAGAGCCGAAAAGGCTGCACATTGCGAGAGCAAAGATAAAATGGCCAAGATGGTTATAAATTTAAAAGACACTGCCGACCGTTGCCAGTTCCTTGAAGAAGAAAACCGGGCGAGGGTGACGGACCTTGAGAAGGCCACAATGGCGACCAAGGACACTCGCTCTGCCATGAGTGCCAAGAAGGAGGAACTGCATGAAGTCGGGGATATTGCGGCTGGGAAGCCCTTTATGCTGCGGAGGAAGTTCGGAGATCCGTGGTATGCCCCTCTGGATCGGCTGTGAAGTTCGGCAGATGCATATATGGACTTGGCGGCGAGCGCTGTCGATGCGGCTGAATACTTCCGAGATCAAACAGATCGTGAAGTGGACAAGCTGTTCTGGTCACAGTTTAACGTTCCAGTGCGTCCGCTTCCATTGACTGATTAGCTAGCCGAATGGGCCGAACTAAATAGGTTGTCCGGACTCGCCATGAGGTCTGTCGTGGATCAGCTATGGCCGGAAAGGCAAAAGCCGAACATCTATTTTAGCCTGGTGCAGCAATTCCTTGGTGTGGTGTCGCGCATCAATGCGATGAAGAGTTCGGCGTGCATAGAAGGCTCGCGGATGGCCCTTGCCCGTGTCAAAGCATACTGGGCGGAGATGGATGCTACCACTATTGCGGCACAGGGTTCGGCCATAGGCCGAGTGGCTGCCGAGCACTATTTTGAAGAGGTTCTTCAAGGTGCTCGTTTGATAGAGGCCCAATGCTCGAAGAATATTATGTTTGAGTGACATGTATTCCCATTGTAAAAACAATGTTTTATTAAATTTATCAAGGTTGTATTTATACTTTTGCCCGAAAGTAATATGATGCCTCCTGTATGGCCATTTACGTACATATATGTATATCCTGAAAGATTGCAGTCGTCGGCTTCAGCCCCCACGCATATAATGCGGGGGTGTTCGTAGAAGACGTGTGTTCACACTTAATCCAACATCTTGGTCCTATCAAGGAGGTGATAGCGCAGTGAACTAGGCAACCGGACTATAATGCTTTAACACTTTCACTTAGCCAGAGGAGTTTGACAGTGGGGCTACTATATAGACCTTGGTGGCTCCACACTCACCCGAATTCGGGGTGCGTACATGCCTAGCCGGGAAACGACCCTTTGTTAAGGTGGAGGAATTCTAAGATTCCGATAGGTCATCGAGTGGTTGACCAGTCTCACGCTATATCATGACAGTCAGTTTTCAGCTTTCTCTACTGACGTGCTCATCCGGATGAACCAGGGCATAATCGCAGTAGTTCTCCTGGTGCCGCCTTAGCCGATAGAGCGGAACGTAAGGCAGCAAAACATAGGAGCCGGGCAAACCCAACATTTGACCAAAGACATGATTCAGAGCTGATGCATATAAGGCCAAACTCGCGACGCCGAACACTCCCTAAGGTATTCGGTCTTTATTGTGGGCCTGCATAGTGCCCTTTGTAAGAATCCCCTGGTGTCCAGGTACGTGCATTACTCTGACCTGGCCACATGCCAAGACGTCAGCATCCTTCTCAATTGTACTGAGAATCTGAGGGATGTGTATCAACAAGAGACATTTAAAAAGGTTGACGCAGGGTCTTAATCTAAAAAGAATCCTTGGAACGGGTACCTGCTGCACGTCTGCGCCTGTGTCTTCGTTGTGCCGTATCCTGGACGGGTGTAGCACGATGGTCATCTGTAAAAGAGAGGAACTTAGGTGAAAAGTTGTCGTGCAAAAAGGTAGGTTTAAAGAAACCATGTTCAATTCAAGATGAGTAAAAGTTGACACTTGTCTGCGCTCGTTGAGCCCCTTGTATTTGTAATAGGGGTATGGCCATCAAACCTGTATGAATTACATATAGCTGCGCCGGACTCGTCTAACCGTGTCCGTGGTCTTGACGACCTATCGAATGCTTTAGTTGGTGAGGCCGTTTTAGTGTGCGGCTGCCAAGGCAGCCGCACTATCTTCTGCGCACAGGGATCGCTCAATATTTCCATTTACTATAATGATGCCACGTGGACCGGGCATCTTAAGCGTGAGGGAAGCATAATGAGGTATTGCATTAAAGCGAGCGAAAGCTTCGCGTCCAAGTAGTGCTTGATAGCCACTTTGGAACGGAGCAATGTGGAAGGTTAAATTTTCGCTACGGAAGTTATCGGGGAAGCCGAATATAACCTCTAGTAGCAGGGAGCCCGTGCAATGAGCCCCTGGGCCTGGCGTTACTCCTTTAAAGGTAGTATTGCTGTGGAAAATTTTCGTTGGGTCTATCCCCATTTTGCGGACTGTGTCCTGATATATCAGGTTTAGACTGCTGCCACCGTCCATCAGGACTCGTGTGAAGTGGTATCCGTCAATTATTGGATCTAATACCAAGGCAGCCCATCCTGCGCGCCGGATACTTGCCGAGTAATCCTGATGGTCGAAGGTGATCGGTTGAGACGGCCAGTGGCAGAACTCCGCGGTGATAGGCCCTTGGGCATATTTATCTGGGAGTGCCGCTTTGTTTCTCCCCTTTATCACGTGTAACACGTGTACTGTTTTGACTTCTGGTGGAAATTTCTTCTGTTCCCCAGTGCTTTGCTTGCGAGGCTCATCCTCGTCTTCGCTTGGTGTATCCTGCCCCTTATGTCCGGCGTTGAGCTTGCCGGACTGCTTGAAGACCCCACATTCTCCGTGGGTATGATTTGCAGGTTTATCGGGGGTGCTGTGGATCTGACATATTTGGTCTAGAATTTTGTTTAGGCTGGACAGTTCATCTCTGGCGCCTTTAGAGGGCAGCTTTTGCTGAACTGGCTGAGAGCTTCTGAATTCGGCGTTTACCGCCGTGCTCTTCGGGCTGTCTTCTTTATTTTGGCACTTATTATTTTTGCTGCGTCGTGATTTCCCGTTTCCATCTCTAACTTCGGATGTACTTGGGTCGCTGGTGCTGCATCTGGCTAGCTAGCTGTCCTCACCCGCGCAAAAGCGGGTCATGAGGCTTGTTAATGCTGCAATTGTTCTCGGCTTTTCTTGGCCGAGGTGTCTGGCAAGCCATTCGTCTCGGACACTATGCTTGAAAGCTGCCAAGGCTTCGGCGTCCGGACAGTCGACTATTTGGTTTTGTTTACCTATTCCAAAGCTTTCGGGCTGACTCTCCGGGCTGTTGAGTTATATGACTCAAATTGTCCGCGTCCGGAGGTCGGACATTAGTCCCTTGAAAATTTGCCCGAAAAGCGTCTTCGAGCTCTTCCTAGCTTCCAATGGAGCTTTCGGGGAGGCTTTTAAGCCTGTGCTAAGCTAGCCCTTTGAGCTTGAGGGGTAAGTACTTGATGGCTTGGAGATCATCTCCCCGAGCCATATGGATATGGAGGATATAGTCCTCAATCCAGACCCCAGGGTCTGTTGTTCCGTCGTATGCCTCTATGTTTACGGGTTTGAATCCCTCTGGAAATTCATGGTCCAGCACCTCGTCGGTGAAACATAGGGGGTGCGCGGCACCCCTGTATCTGGGTGTACCATGGTGTTCGGATGTTTTTTGTGTTGCATCGTATGCTGGAGCGCGCTTGCGTGGTCCATAGATGGATCTGGTTGTGTCGTCCTTTTGATGCGAGCCCTCGCGTGGATCACGTATTGGCTTATGTGCGGCGTTGTTTGCCGCTCTATGTTGGCCGTGAGGTCGTCTATCCGGCCAGATGGCCGTTTTAAATTTTGGTTGCGGGGGATCTAAGGCCTCCTCATCGAATTCAGGTAGCAACTTCCATTTCGGGTAGCTCTTGGTGTGGAAATTATCGCCGTACTTTGCTGCTGTGTTGAGTACTTTACTCCATCTGATTTTGAGTGTGTCTTGCACAGCCTTGAGCCTTTGCTTCTGCTTTTTTAGACTCCTCGCAGTGGCAACAAGCCTTTGATGGGCATTCTATTACTCTGGGTGTCTGTCCGGTGTGATGTCGTCCGAACTATTATCTTTGACATAGTCGGGTTGTTCGGTTTGATTCTCCGTGTTGCCGTGGTCCGGTGATGGTTCACCCTGCTCTAACGCTGGGTCTATATGATCGTTGTTTCTGCCGGGGCGGGATTTGGGGAGGCGCTTATGCCGCCGCTTTGACTGCTTCTCGAGGGGACAACCCTTTGTTGCGTCCTTCTGTTCCTCGTTGTCGTCTTCTTTTGGTGTGTCCACCATGTATACGTCATGTGATGAAGTGGGCGTCCAGTGACCTGTGGGCAGTGGTTCCTGTTCGTCTCCTACATCGTCGTCCATACCGTCGATGTCTTCGGAGTTGGAGTCGAGCATGTCGGTTAAATCATCGACAGAGGCTAATAAGTGGGTGGTGGGTGGGCGGCAAATTTCTTCGTCATCCGCATCCCAATCCTGCCGGACATAGTTCGGCCCGGAACCTCCTGACAAGGAGAGAGACCTTAATGAGTTCAGTATATCGCCGAAGGGCAAGTGCTGAAAAATATTCGCGGAGGTAAACTCCATTATCGGTGCCCAACCGGATTCGATAGGAACGGGCGCAGGCGGTTCGGAGTCTGTGGCCGGAGAAGAATCCAGCAGTTTAGCAACATGGCTCTCGTGAAGGGTAAGGTCGATATTCGGCTCGATCACCGTTGGGGATACGACCTCTGTGGTGGGGTCTATCCACCCGTCCATGGGAGGCGCAACTGGCTCCGAATTAAGGGTCGGAGCGGCTGCTGGTGCGATTTCTTGAACACTGTCCGATGGCAGAGCTAAATCGTACTCATCATGACCGCGTGGCGCACAAGGCAGGGGCTCGAATCCGTCGAAGATCAAGTCTCCACGGATATCGGCCTTGTAGTTTAAGCTTCCAAATCTGACCTGGCGGCCAGGGGCGTGACTTTCGATCTGCTCCAGATGGCCAAGCGAGTTGGCCCGCAGTGCGAAGCCGCCGAACACAAAGATTTGTCCAGGGAGAAAAGTCTCACCCTAGACTGCATCGCTATCGATGATAGTGGGAGCCATCAAGCCTAACAGCGACGATACAGAGGAACTCGCAATGAAAGCACCAATGTCGGTGTCAAAACCGGCGGATCTCGTGTAGGGGGTCCCGAACTGTGCGTCTAAGGCGGATGGTAACAGGAGGTAGGGGACACAATGTTTTACCCAGGTTCGGGCCCTCTTGATGGAGGTAAAACCCTATGTCCT
The DNA here is from genome assembly GCF_018294505.1 of Triticum aestivum. Taxonomy (NCBI): domain Eukaryota; kingdom Viridiplantae; phylum Streptophyta; class Magnoliopsida; order Poales; family Poaceae; genus Triticum; species Triticum aestivum. Next base: position 162,665,786 of record NC_057809.1, on the reverse strand, counting down.
GCTCGATTTATTATTGATGATATGGGTATTACAAGAGTTGATCTACCATGAGATTGGAGAGGCTAAACCCTAGAAGCTAGCCTGTGGCATGATTGTATGTTGTCCTACGGACTAAAACCCTCCGGTTTATATAGACACCGGAGGGGCTAGGGTTACACAAGGTCGGTTAGAGAGGAGGAGATATCCATATCCGTACTGCCTAGCTTGCCTTCCACGCCAAGTAGAGTCCCATCCGGACACGAGACGAAGTCTTCAATCTCGTATCTTCATAGTCCAACTGTCCGGCCAAAGGATACAGTCCGGCTGTCCGGAGACCCCCCAATCCAGGACTCCCTCAGTCCTCTTCCTTCCTTGGGGAGAGGGAATTTCAGATTCTTCTCCCTGGTTATCCTCCTTCGCAGAGGCGCTAATTCCCCCAGTTTGGATGAATAATGAGCGAGGCCCGCTTTCATCCTCTTTATTCTCCCCTTTATCTTCCCATGAGGGCGCCTGATAAGTCGTCGGCTCTAGCATTCTAGTTAGTACTAGATTTGCTGAACCTTCGGGAAGGGGGCCGAACACCTGATCATCTTCGCCTTTGTTACCCAGTCCTGGTAAAGGTGCGACTTTTCAGGATGATGTTATGATAAATAAAAAGACAGCGTGTTTGGCCACAGAATTACTTACTTGGGTATTAGGGCGATTATAGCTCATACCCGCATCCTCGGTGGTGTCCGGACACTTTATTTGTGGTCTGAAGAACAATTGGTACATCTCTTCGAGCGTCATGCCGAGGAAGTGCTGAATAGTTCGCGGTCCTTCCGAGTTGAATTCCCACATATGGAGGGGTCGACGTTTGCAAGGCGGGACTCGACGAATTAGCATCACTTGCATTACCGTGATCAGGCTGACATCTCTCTCAAGGAGATCTCGTATGTGACTCTGCAATATCGGCACATCATTTACTGGCCCCCAGTTCGGCCCCTTGTTGATCCATGACGTTAGTTGTGGTGGGGGGCCCGAGCGAAAAGCAAGGGCGGCTACCCACTTGGCACTTCAGGGAGCTGTGATATAAAACCACTCCCGTTGCCATAAACCGGACACCTCTGGGAAGGAACCCTCTGGCCACAGAACATCAGCATTTTTTCTTATTGCAGCACCTCCACACTCTGTGTGTCGCCCCACGATCATCTTCGGCTTCACATTGAAAGTCTTGAGTCACAGGCCGAAGTGTGGGGTAATGCGGAGAAAGGCCTCACACACGACGATGAACGACCAGATGTGAAGGAGGGAATCCGGGGCTAGGTCATGGAAATCCAGCCCATAATAGAACATGAGCCCCCTAAGAAAGGGATCCAGAGCGAGGCCTAGCCCTCGGAGGAAGTGAGAGATGAATACAACGCTCTCGTCGGGTTCGGGAGTGGTAATGACCTGCCCTCGAGCAGGCAACCTATGCGAGATTTCGAGGGTCAAATACCTGCCCTCTCTCAGCTTCTTGATGTCTTCCTCTATGACAGAGGAAGGAATCCACCGACCTTGAAGGTTGGATCCGGACATGGTTGAAGGTCCGAAGCGCCTGACCTGAGCCTTGGGTGTTGGAACTCGAGGCGGGGGAAGGATTCGATTGAGTACGAGAGGAAAAAAGGACAGGCTTTGGCCTCTTTATAAAGAGGGTGAATATCAAGCGTCCTCCTCGTGGCCATTTTGAACTTGCCTAAAATCAAGGAGTCATACCAATGGGCACGACTGGGTTACCCATGTCCGTATTGATGAGAATCCTATAATAAGGGGGGCATGATCTCTGCTTCGACAAGACGTGTGAAGAAAACCGCCTCGCAATATGTGCAGCGCTGGTTGAGAAAAACGGTTCGAATAATGACTGGGCCATGACGTGATGTCATGTTGCTAAACGTGTCAGCAGATTAGATTTGTGGAAATATTATTCTCTCTGCGGTGGTATGTGGAACTTGTTTTGCAGAGCCAGACACTATCCTTGTGTTCAGAATCTTCTATGGAGTATTCGAAGGAAGAACCCGCCTTGCAATGCCGAAGACAAATCTGCGCGCAGGACTCATCATCATTGAAGCCTGGTTCAGGGGCTACTGAGGGAGTCCTGGATTAGGGGGTCTCCGAACAGCCGGACTATATCCTTCGGCCGGATTGTTGGACTATGAAGATACAAGATTGAAGACTTCGTCCCGTGTCCGGATGGGACTCTCCTTGGCATGGAAGGCAAGCTTGGCAATACGGATATGTAGATCTCCTCCCTTGTAACCGACTCTGTGTAACCCTAGCCCCCTCCGGTGTCTATATAAACTGGAAGGTTTAGTCCATAGGACAACATACAATCATGCCATAGGCTAGCTTCTAGGGTTTAGCCTCTATGATCTTGTGGTAGATCAACTCTTGTAATACTCATATCATCAAGATCAATCAAGCAGGACGTAGGGTATTACCTCCATCAAGAGGGCCCGAACCTGGGTAAACATCGTGTCCCCTGCCTCCTGTTACCATCCGCCTTAGACGCACAGTTCGGGACCCCCTACCCATCCGCCGGTTTTGACACCGACATATAGCTAATTGGATGTAAGTTTTCATGAACTATTATTGTTGACATTACCCTTGAGGTAAAAGGTTGGGAGGCTAAACTATAAGCCCCTATCTTTCTCTGTGTCCGATTAAAACTTCATACCCATAAATATTGCGTGAGTGTTAGCAATCGTGAAAGACTAAATGATAGTTGAGTATATGGAATTGCTGAAAAGCTCTTATATTGACTCTTTCCGATGTTATGATAAATTGCAATTGCTTCAATGACTGAGATTATGGCTTGTTAGTTTTCTATGAAGTTTATGATTCATACTTGAAACTGTGAATGAATTGTTACTTTAGCATAAGAGATCATATGACTATATATATATATGTATATATGTATATATATATATATATGTTGTTGTTCTAAGAATGGTCATGATGCCCTCAGGTCCGCATTTTATTTTATCAACACCTCTATCTCTAAACATGTGGACATATTTTTTGATTTCGGTTTTCTCTTGAGGACAAGCGAGGTCTAAGCTTGCGGGAGTTGATACGTCCATTTTGCATCATGCTTTTATATCGATATTTACTACATTATGGGCTGTTATTACACATTATGTCACAATAATTATGCCTATTCTCCCTTATTTTACAAGGTTTACATGAAGAGGGGGAATGCCAGCAGCTGGAATTCTGGGTTGGAAAAGGAGCAAATATTAAAGACCTATTCTGCACATCTCCAAAAGTCCTAAAACTTCACGAGAGCATGTTTCAGAATATATAAAAAATATTGGGCGAAAGAAGTACTAGAGGGGGCCACCCACCGTCCATGAGGGTGGGGGGGCGCCCTACCCCCTGGGTGCACCCCTGCCTCGTGGGCCCCCTGGCAGCCCTCTGATGCCCATCTTTGGCTATATGGAGTCTTTTGTCGAGGAAAAAATCATAAGAGAGCTCACGAGACGAAAATCCACCTCCATGAGGCGGAACCTTGGCGGAACCAATTTAGGGCTATAGCGGAGCTGTTCTGCCAGGGAAACTTCCCTCCGGGAGGGGGAAATCATCACCATCGTCATCACTATCGATCCTCTCATTGGGAGGGGTCAATCTCCATCAACATCTTCACTAGCACCATCTCATCTCAAAACCTAGTTCATCTCTTGTATCCAATCTTTGTATCAAAACCTCAGATTGGTACCTTGGGTTGCTAGTAGTGTTGATTACTCCTTGTAGTTGATTCTAGTTGGTTTACTTGGTGGAAGATCATATGTTCATATCCATTATGCATATTAATACCCCATTGGTTATGAACATGAATATGCTTTGTGAGTAGTTACGTTTGTTCCTGAGGACATGGGAGAAGTCTTGCTATAAGTAGTCATGTGAATTTGGTATTCGTTCGATATTTTATGAGATGTATGTTCCCTTTCCTCTAGTGGTGTCATGTGAACGTCGAATACATGACACTTCATCATTGTTTGGGCCTAGAGGAAGGCATTGGGAAGTAATAAGTAGATGATGGGTTGCTAGAGTGATAGAATCTTAAACCCTAGTTTATGCGTTGCTTCGTAAGGGGCTGATTTGGATCCATATGTTTCATGCTATGGTTAGGTTTACCTTAATACCTCTGTTGTAGTTGCCGATGCTTGTAGTAGGGGTTAATCATAAGTGGGATGCTTGTCCAAGGAAGGGCAGTACCCAAGCACCGGTCCAACCACATATCAAATTATCAAAGTACAGAACGTGAATCATATGAGCGTGATGAAAACTAGCTTGACGATAATTCCCATGTGTCCTCGGGAGCGCTTTCCTTTATATAAGAGTTTGTCTAGGCTTGTCCTTTGCTACAAAAAGGGTTGGGCCGTCTTGTTGCACCTTAGGAAGGCGCTGGCCGCCTCTTCACCATTTACCATGATGTGACACATGAGGGCATCAACCGCCCCACGCATGACCCCCATGTCACGCACGACCCCCATGTCGTGCATTCAACACGGGTCATGGGGAAGTGCGATGGGCGAGGGAGTTACAACAGTACGACTCTGCCCCGCGCGCTCGCAGACCGTTTTTGGGCCAAGCCCAACAACGTGTCGCGCTTACGCGTGGCCCAGGCCTAGGGGCTCATGTCGGTGCACAAAAGGAGGGGTCCTATTTTGTACCCCTTTACTTGTGCGCGGGCAGTTGGAGCCGCGCCTGCGTCCACACCTAGCGGAGAAGAGGAGGGAAGCAAATCCACAAGACAAGCAGAGCAACGCCATGCCAGAAACACAAAAAGCAGAAGGGCGAGGTGAGCTCCCATGGCAAGGCCCTTGCCGGGGCGGCCTCCACGGCCCCGACAAGAACCTTGCTGGGGCAACTTGCCCAACACCAGCAGAGCCGCCACCCTTGAGCCCAAGACTTTCAACACCATCAACCACTTTGGAACCGAGGCTCAGGAGGCACCGCCATGGTGGCATGCAGATCTTTGAGGTGACCAGAGGCACACAAGACTAGATGATAACCAGAACACGACGATCCTCGGCAAGATCCTTGCCAAGGATACCCACGAGACCCCCCGCAAGACCCTTGTCGGGGGACGACCACGATACCATGGCAAGACCCTTGCCGGGGCCCCGGCAAGACTCCTCCCGAAGACATCCGCGGGGCCGCAGCCAGGCCCGCATTTGCCAAGACTCCACCGCCGTTCCCATGCAGCTACCAGCCCACCAGCTAGGCAGGCACCTGCGTGGTGACGTGCGGCCTCTAGGCCGACTCGGCAAGCACCTTCATGGTGGCATGCAGATTTTCATGAAGACTCTGCCACCGCACCAACTTAGCAGCTAGCCAGCATGACACCACATGCCACGTCAGTGCGGACGCGCGTCGAAGCCAGGCGAGGCGGCGGCAGCTGGGACGAGCTTCCTTGCCGTCCCCAATAAATCAAGAAGGTCCCGTCGGCAGCCATTAAATGCGTTTGTCCTACGGTTCCAGGAGATAGACTCGACTACTGTATAGCTTTCCACCTCCTTTGTGTCACTATGGCAGCCCCTTTGGCTATAAAAGGAGGCCCGCGGTGTACTGAAGGGGGATTCGGATTTTTTGGACCCTGCACACCTTGTAGCTAGTCCAAGAACACCAGATAAACACAAACCAGCAGGAGTAGGGTATTATGCATCACTTGCAGCCCAAACCTGAATAATCCCCCTTGCGTTGATCTCTCAAGCCCGCTCTTTCCACAGCCCCGCGCCCGCCAACCATAGCAAAAGGGATTCCTTGTGATCCCGTAGGTGTCGTTTCCCCCAACACAAGCAATCTTCCTCAAACAAGCATACACACGCACAATCCCCATCGACCCATTTCTATATACATAGACCCGCCTACGTGTCTCGTGTAGGAACATTATCTTTAGGCATGTCTCTCATGCATTGTCTCACACCTCTCTTCCTTATCGACGAGTATGATTCTAGCAGATCATTATGTAGGATGCCCCTTAAAGTTAGGTTGGATGAATAGTAATATCAGAGATAATGGGTTACCTTAGTCCGAGGACCTAGGGTTTTAAATCCTAGCCGGCTTTGCCGGTGGACACAGAGTCCTTCACGATTCTGCTATCTTTGTCTTGTACGACAAGTCATCCATGTGTCTCCCTAAATGCGTCACGGGCCGACAAATGTGGCGCTGGACGGAACCGAACCAAGGGCCTCAGCTCGGCCCAACGGACTTCACGCGGTGACACACCCTCTGCCCCCAGGTCCCGTTATCTTCTCACACCCACACATACCAACACAAACACCACACAAACAAAATTCTCCTCGTGCCTCTATCCCCTCCCCCCTTGCATATACACACTCAAGGGAATCTCTCGCCATGACATCATATTCGTCTCTCTCTCTAGACCTCTCTCATTTGTCGTGCTATCTCTCCCATGCCTCCCTCCCCCCGTCGTCCCCTCTATCCATGCCTCTCTCGAATACGTAATACACACACATACCTCTCTAGGCCCTGCCAAATACATCAACTACACATTCACACATGTTACATCATGTACCCCATTGACCTAAAAAGCGCTCTCTTCACGTTTATTTCGCATACAACATTCCTTTTGAATAAAGTGAGGCCAAAAAATTATTTTAGAATTTGTACATATATACAACATTACAAAGTTATATGGAGGAGTATGAACGTTAATTTGCATTGCATGGTTCCCACAATGATATTTATTCCGCGCTGTGAATTTTTATATTTTTGTATTATATACAAAGTTAGTCCTAATAAACAGAAACGAAGAGCATATCTCTCTCCATCGCATACACCCCCTCTACGCCCCTTTCAAGTACACACACAAACTATCTCCAGGTCCTCTTAAAGTACGCCCCAGCACATTCACGCATGTTTCATCTTTCTCTCGCGATATATACAATTATGATCATTGTATTTGAAGCAAAAGCACGATACGTACATTGGACTTCAGAATCCACTCATTACGGTTACCATTTACGTTTTGTGGTTATTATACAGTCACAAGCTCACCGTACATCTCTGTATTTGCTCAAGACACAACTAGTTGACCAGTTAAACGCTCCACATGGCACATCTAGTGTTGCATCACATTATCTCACTACCATTGGGCCCACCTGCCAGCTTGTATCTACTCTACACTTACAAAAAACAGAGTTGGTGATGATGGTGTGCCTACCATCCTGCAATATAGGTCGTCTGATTTATATCTGACGAATAGGAAGGAAATATGGCAATTTTGCTAAAAGGTACCCACACACCTCTCCAAATTTGCAAATAGGGCATTCCCTCGTTCATCGTTTTCTCTCACAAGATAAACTAGTCATACAAATGCATTTTGGTGTTACATGCAACGCATGCATCTTGCTAGTAAGAATGAAAGCAAACGACAAAAAAATATTGGACGGTGGTTCAGAGTCATGACCGCGGGCACAATGGACAAGGTGGCCTTGTATTGTTATGCTGAGCCGTCTGTTTTAACACACAGGAGCTGGTGTGGTGATTATACACACACGCACACATGCACACGAACTGTATGCACACAACACTCACATGAACACATGCAGCCACGCACGCACGCAACACTCACACGTACACACGTAGCCACGCACGCACGCAACACTCACACGCACACACGCATGCATGCATGCACACACCACACGACTAACACACACTCTCATGCTCAAGTGCTCAACCTACACATGCATGCACACAAATCAGGCCCCGACAGACACATACACAACCAGGTGGTTCCCGCGCATGGGTCTTGTCGCGCGTGCGTAAATTTGTGTTTATCTGACCTTTTTCCTATGCGAACTGACAGGTGGGACCCACAAGGAACATGGTGCCACGCAGACTATTTGGCCGGTCAACAGAGTACAATCCGATGCTGAACGGTGAGCAAGTGACCATATAATCACTGCAAAATGTATAAAGTGACCGTAATGAGCGTATTCTGAAGTCCGGTGAACGTATTACGCTTTTCTCTCTGTAGGCCCTCCAAAACTAAATCTCTACATGTTCTCGCATGTTACATCTAACAACTATGCAATACAGCACTACTACTACACTCTAACACAATAAATCGTATGTGTTTTTAGTTTTACTAGATCTCATATTGTTACTTAATTATTCAGTTTGCATACATTAAAATTGCCTTTGAAATGTACGGCCAGTATCATCTACCGCGCGGGAAAAATCCCGCCCTTTCCTGTTTAATTGGGTTTGTATCGATGGATCGTGCGAAACAGCAAAACTATAGTAGTACTATAGTACTATATACAATACAAGTAACAGTTCACTGGGCCGCCGTGTCGTGTCCTCCTTCGTCGTAAGAGTGGAGCGCTCGCTTTCATAAATGTTCTAGTCCCTTTCGCCAACATGTGGGACATCAAGCTACCAGGTCCACATGCCATACCGTAATATAGTGCAGAGTAGCACGGGTGAAGCACCCCAATCATGGCACTGGCGTAGTAATGAGCAATGAGGCATCAAATCACAAAGTTGCACCTTTCCTGCAGTTAAGTTGGAGGGATGAAGTAATAATGCTAAAAAAGAAGTTGGAGGGACAAAGCAACCATCATTTCACTCGTTGCTGAATCCGCTTCTCCCTCATCTCTTAACCACGTGTTGTTTCTGTCGTTGTTCTGCCTCATGTGGGACGCGGATCGGCTTGGTAAAGCACCGGGACGTAGGACTGCATGTTAGCAAACTGCCAGGCCAACGTCCTCTAAAAATAAGAAACCTCCCCTGCCATCCGCGCAGCAAAATCACCTCCTTTTTACTAATCTTTGTTCTATAATTTTTTAGATCAATATAATTGAGATTTGTATAGATAGCACACAGGAGCAAAACCAAGTGGTATGGTTAAGGGCATCCACAATGTATAGCCAAATGTGAAAATAGCTTTTGGCATCGATGCGAACCATTATGGACGGTGCTGCCAAAGCCAAAAAGATGGAACCGAAGCTCCCTGATTGATTGATTGATTGATTGAAGGAATATAAAAATGCAACGTCTCTCCTCTTTCTCCAGTGCTTGGATGCATGTACAGTATAGAGCACAGAGTCTACTCCCTGTACCTTCTATCACAAATCACAAAGCAGTGGGACATCAAATCACAAAGCACGGATGAAGCAACCATCATTTCACTCTTTGCTGACTCCGCTTCTCCATTGTCTTCTTCGACAAGCCACCTCACCACACTAAGCTGGACGGACGACGTTGTGTACTAGTAGTACTAGTTCATCTACGCGTCCTTTGGTTGAACGGACTTCCTGGATGCGAATAAGGTGGTTGTCTCGGCTTGCAGGCGGCACTTGCGAACGACTTACCGTGGTATCCCTCGATGGTGTTCTCCGTCGAACGCACTTCGCCAAACCACAACGTTTGAGATATCATCGATGTCACCGCAATGGGGAAGGAAGTCAAATAGTTACTACATCCATTTTTTTGTACACAAGGTCAATATATCAAAATTACAATTTGCAAAAGGCCACTAACACTAATCGAGGAAAAATTGATGGGGTTTGCCTCATACTAGCAAGCAAGGACATTAATATACCCTTACATGCATGCGGAAGTGAGAAGGTTGGTTCGCATGGTGCTGCATTAATCAAGTGATGAGGAGTGAGATGGTTAGCTCTTTGGGCTTTGGAGTAAAAAATACGCAGTAATTGACACGTCAAATGAGGATTTGTATCGATTAATCCCGCGAAGGAAAACCCTGCCTTTCTTTTTTAACACTAGTACTCCTAGTACATATGTACTTGTATCCTATTTGGGTCTAGGCCTTGCATTGCCATACTTCGCCACACATGTTTGCCAAGCTTGCCTAATGTTTCCAAAATGAATTGCATTGCCATACTTCGCCACACATGTTTGCCAAGCTTGCCTAATGTTTTCAAAATGAAAAGGAGGTACACTTGCGCACGACTGTCGCGGTCGCACCGCGCCCTCACATAGTCGCTCCTGCACGTTGTGGTTGCACCGCACCCTTACACAGTCGCTCCTGCACACCGCAACCCCAACCAAGGGAACGCACCCTCACCGACACATGCTACCACATGTGAACAAACCAAACTCAGCCATCCTACCGATGACACATAATTTTCATTCATACTGTATGTTTATCCAATCGCATGTTGGGGAGGATCCGTACGGCCCATGCGTTGGTCTGTTGGGGAAGAAGAAGAGGTGAGGAAGAAGGGTTATGAGACATAGGATATTCATCCAACTGACTGAAATGGTAGACTGACCCAAATGATGAAAGTCAGGCAACTTGCATAATAACAATATATGTTTTTACATAGCAAAAGATCCCTAAAAACAACAACATAAAGAAAAACTATCACTGCTCGTGGAACGAGAGGGCCTCATCATCTTTGGCTGCCGGCGTGAACCAGCCATAGCTGCCAACGTGTGTCTCTGCACTGCGGTTGTCCTCAGCCTCCAGCTACTCGTTCACACGGAGCATGCGGGCGCTCTGCACGCACGAGAGCACCGTCCGGTTCAAGTCTAGGACGCCCGGTTCCGCCTGCAGGAGGGCCTCGATGGCAGCGGCATCCACGCGCTCCGCGTCGACTTGAACCTCCGCCACCCGATTCAAGTCTAGAACATCTAGTTCCGCCTGTAGGAGGGCCTCGATGGCAGCGGCATCCGCGCGCTCCGCGTCAAGTTGAGCCTCCACCGCCTGGTTCACATCCACGAACATCCGATTCCGCATGCAGGAGAGCCTGGATGGCACCGACATGCGCGTGCTCCGCGTCGAGTTGAGCCTCTGCCTTCCGGTCCTCCTTTAGTATTGCCAGGTTGAACCGCTGGCCTCGGGGCAGTTCATACCTCGGGCCTCCAGGTCCTCCTTCATACCTCGGGGCAGTTCTTCCTCAGATATCAACCATCCAACATTGAGATAGACGAAATGCTACAAATGCAGGATGACAACGCCCGCGATTTCATGACCATCACGACAGACGGCGGCTTCATCCACGCTCCTGTCCATGAGTCGAGTCGAAAGTAGTGATGTGTAGTTCTAAAACATTGATTGGCTCATGTTGTAATTAAACTTTAATGAATTGTATGTCTCTTTGGTTTGGGCAGTCGTTCAACTTAGATGTAATCGATGCTATTTATTAGTAGGACCATGAATCGTGCTGTTAATGTCTTGCTTTTCTCTTCCAATCCTTTTGTTGCATACTTATATATTGCTTATGTATGTATTGTCTGTTGTTTGGCTTGTGCATAGAGATGTTGTCGTATGTCGTGTACAAGGGTAAGGTTCCCGGAGTCTACGACGACTGGGAGGAGTGTCGGAGACAGGTTCACCGTTTCAACGGTAACAGTTACAAAGGGTACACCACTAGGGCGGAGGCGGAATCTAGATACGCCCGCTATCTAGTGGGAGAGAGGAGGGAGCGTTGGAGGAACCGGATGAAGACCAGTTTCATCGCAATGATGCTCATCGTGATGACCGCAGCTCTCTTCTATGTGATGGTAGTTTAGATGATCGATATCGACTTGTAATGTGAAGACAAACTCGATACTCGCGGTCTCGAGACTTGTAATGTTTTATCTTTGTTCGGTCTTTTGAATTCAGAGACTAATATGATGAATTGTATTCGGAGACTAATCTTCTATTGTATTCAATGAATCTGCTGTTGCTGTGTGCTACTGTCTATATTCTGCCAAATAATATATTTTGTAACCTGTGCAAAAATCAGAAAAGTAAAAAAAAGTAAAACCTAATATTCATACTAATGGCGCATCACTACAGAGTGCGCCATTAGTATGCCAAAGTATACTAATGGCGCATCACCAAGGAGTGCGCCATTAGTATGCCAAGTATACTAATGGCACATCCATCTACGGTGCGCCATTAGTGTGCCAAAGCACATGGTTAAATATGGCCCCTGGGAGGCATAATAATGGCGCATGGTGTTATATACTAATGGCGCACTGGGTGGTGCACCATTAGTATACCAGATACTAATGGTGCACCAGTGGTGCACCATTAGTAATAAATACTAGTGGCGTGATACTAATGGCGCACCAGTGATGCGCCATTAGTAGGCAAAACTGGTGCGCCATTAGTAGGCCTTTCCCTAGTAGTGTGGTCCGCCTGCACCATGGGGGACCTGGACGCCACACGAAGTCGACATCCATCGTCTCACACCCATCGGGAGCCTTCTGCGCCGCGACCTCCGCCATGAACATTGGATCGGCTTCCTCCTCCTTGTAGCTTGGCTCCAGAGAACTCGAGGATTGGTCCGCCGCAAAGCGAGCTGGGGAACGGAGGTCTGTGGCACCGACCGCCGCCGCGATTTCTGTGCGGTGCTCCGGCGTCAACATCTAGTAGTACGCGATCTTGTGGCACACTAGGGATTTTCGGCGAACTAGGGGACGCTTGATGCGGGCTAGGAGATCGAAAGGTGGGGGAATGGGCTGGAGAGGAGGTGTGGTTTTGGGGCAGTTGCTGGCATAGGCCGAGCAGCGAAGGTTCTGGTGTGAATAGTGGTTCCAGTGATGACCGGTTAATCAGTTTTGACTGTACATCGCTCTTGTCGCGTTCGTGTTGCACCCTAGCACGCTGGACCCTCCATGTCGCTCACCGGAAGGAACACGCTTCGTCTTCCGTTTTCGCCCGCTTGTGGGACCGCAGTTGCGAGCAAACCGACGTCCCTCCCCTTCCCCTGCTCGCGTCATTTATACTACCACTCCCTCCGTTTTATGCGGAGTAAATAAAAACAGAGGGAGTATACTACGGACGAGGATCCCCTGACGTGGTCGAACCCATTGAGTAACTGACATGCGGGGCCTAGAAAGCATGGGGTCGACCAGTAAGTGACCAAAAGGGAGGGTAAGGTAGGGATACCTACCTCAGAGGATCCACTTCCACTATTACTCCCTCCTTCCATCTACCATACAGGGCCTAATGCGTTTGTCGAGGCTAACTTTGACCAAATGTTAGAGTAATAATATATGACATGCAACTTACACAAAGCATACGGTCAAATTCATATGTGAAAGGAGCTTCCAATGATATAATTTTCACATTCTACATCTCATGTACTATTAATCTTGTCAATAGTCAAAGCTGGTTTTGAAAAATGTATTAGAGCCTGGTTAATAATATAGCCAGCCGATGGCTAAAAGAAACTGCCATGTCATCTATAGCCATCATCTATATGCACTCATACAATAGTGTGGGCTATAAGGTTGGCTATTTCCCGCAAGAAAATAAGGTTGGCTATTGTATTAGTACTTTTTTCCATCTCCTCTCTATCGCTTTCTTCATATTTACTGTATTTACCTAGGAATGGGTATATAGCTAGGCTCTTGCATGAGAGGTCACTCCCCTTACTTTTTCACATCTCTCTCCTCCACATAGGAAAAAGTGCCATGTAAGTTGGCTCTTACAATGGCTATTAGGTTGGCTCTAAGCATTTAATATTTGCATGAGCAAGGTATATGATGGCAAGAGAGTTGCACTCGTACTATCTTTTCTTGATCTATGTGTTATAGCCGAGCTATAGAATAAGAGCCCGCTTCACGCTCTCTCCTCTCTTCTCAATCCTGGAAGTAGGATTTTAATGACATGACAAGTCTTATATCCTGCTGACTAGGCCTTATTAGACTTACTCTTAGGCCCTATATAAATGGGAGGAGGGAGTACTATGAGCACTGCATACTCTACTACAGATGTTGTAAGTACTCCACTAGTACTATTGGACAGGGAGCTTAAAAAAGTTACTATTGGACTGGCTATACGTGGCGAAATCCTAGTAGGAAGAGCATGTGCAAGAACAAGCACATTCATGTGGTTGAAAACAAATTGGAGCCATCTCAATTTGAATACAAATGTAGGAGTACGTACGAATCTAACAATATTGATTGGGCATTGTTCAATATTGATACTTTTTTGTAAGTTTGATCAAAATATAGATACTTTGACTACACATAAAACTTATACGTATGTAAACTAGGAAGGGTCGGAGGGAGTATATTGTATGGTCAAAAGAGAAAGGAACATTGAATACCCTTTATATATGATTTGTGGATGCTATGATCACCAGTTCAAATTTTGTATCCACCTTAGCTATCACACATGCACCCACTCGTTTTCTCTCGATTTCATCTCGGGGTCCAGAGATCGATTGAAAGAGGACTAGGGTGGGTACAATACGTTCGTTTCGCATATTAACATACAATATACTCCCTCTGATCCCCATAGACCCCCCCCTCCCCCCCGCGCTGGTCATTTCTATCATAGAAATAGACCAAACCTTTATCTCCTTGCATGACACGCAATTGATCTCTCAACATCAATCGATCTCATCAAGATGTGTCAGGGCATGAACCGAATAAGATGTCAAAACTAAAACGAGAAGCGACACGTAGTGGAGGAAAAGTGAAACTTTAAACGAACCATTTGTTTGTATGCATGTCGGACAAATTACAACATTGGAAATACAAGCATGTTCTAGGCCCACATGCGAATGATACTCGACAGAATGTTCAAATGAGGCATGCAGGAGGATGGCCTCGACCAGAGGGCGGCTTGATCGATGGGGAAGAGGGTTGGAGAGGAATGAGAAATAAGCAACTCCACATGATTATACTTGGACGACTCAAATAAACAATAAGTTGTCTCGTTTTCCCTTTCGTCTTGGTCACAGAGTAAGATAGTCCCTCTGTTTTTATTTACTCTGCATATTAGGTTTGACTAAAGTCAAACTTCATAAAATTTGACCAAATTTATAGAAAACTAGTAAGATGCCCATGCCTTCCACGGAACATCAAGATCTTGTGGGATAAAAGGATGAACAAAGGAAGGCCTTATCTGCAAATGTGGAGAGGAGTGCGGGTAAAGTGTCATAGTTTCCTTCCTATCCGTTAGATATAGATCAGACGGCCTATATTGCAGGATGGAGGCACACCATCATCACCAACTCTACTTTTATCCACTCTTATAAAAAAACAGAGTTGGTGTTGATGGTGTGCCTGCCATCCTGCAATATAGGCCGTCCAATTTATATCTGACGGATAGGAAGGAAACTATGGCAATTTTTCAAAAAGATACCCGCGCCCCTCTCCACCTTTCAAATAAGGCCTTCCCTCATTCATTCTTTTCCCCCACAAGATAAACTACTCATACAAATGCATCTTGATGTTCCGTGCAACGCATGGGCATCTTGCTCTTGTGGGACAAAAGGATGAATGAGGGAAGACCTTATTTGCAAATGTGGAGAGGGGTGTGGGTATCGTTTTTCAAAATTGCCATAGTTTCCTTCCTATACGTCAGATATAAATCGGATGGACTCTTATAAAAAACAGAGTTGGTGATGATGGTGCGCCTGCCATCCTGCAATATAGGCCACCCGATTTATATCTGACGGATAGGAAGGAAACTATGGCAATTTTGGAAAAAGGTACCACACACCTCTCCACATTTGCAAATAAGGCCTTCCCTCATTCATCCTTTTCTCTCACAAGATAAACTAGTCATACAAATGCATCTTGATGTTACGTGCAACACACGACCATCTTGCTAGTAAGAGTAGAAATATGAACATTTACAATCGCAAATATATATGATGTGAAAGTATATTCAATAATGAATCTAATGGTATTGATTTGTTATTGTATGTGTTATTATTTCTTTCTATAAAGTTTGTCAAAATTTAGAAAGTTTGACTTTGAGCAAAGCTAAAATGCGGAGTAAATAAAAACAGAGGGAGTACGCAAGGACTAGTATAGTTACTACTGCCGGAACATGGTAAGTTGGACCCCTAAATGCAGGCACTGACCGGGCACACCTCAATTATTCTTTCGAACAGTTGGACACCTACATTTAGCACACCATCCTACTACTTAATCAAGTGTTACGCTTCACTACTTGAAAATGAAAAGGGTGGTACCGTACCCAAAACCACCACACTTGGGGCTAGGGTAACAAGTTGGTACTGTACCACATTTGAACCAGGGCACAAAAACCACCTGTTCTGCGCCTAATGCGCAACGCGGAGCACTGACGCTCAAATATGGCCAAGAAAACAGGGAAACCGCCATGTGGGGCACACCTGTCGAGATGACATGGCGCAGAATAGTCCAATGGAGGAGCTGGTGCACAACCTCCTCACCACCGGCAACCGTTCATGTGGGTCATGGGGGCCAGCAATGTGGCACAGCTGCAGCACCGCCTCTGGATAGGGCGACCACGGTGAGCGACACACTCATCGTCGCTGGAAACGGTCGGTTTCAGTGTGTCGAGGGTGGCGTTAGCGTTGTGGCACGACCAGTAGATCAACACCTGGCTCGTCGAGGATGCACGGAGCGCCGAAGTGCGCGCGCGCTGCAACACGTCCGTGCAGTGGTGTAGCACGGCCAACTGCATCCCCAGGACCTGAGACCATGCCAGGTTGTCTTGCTTTTTCAATGACATGTGGGGTCTCATGTGAGCAAAGGGCATATCCAACGTTGCCACGACCTCAGCTGACTACCCTGGCACACCAAAAATCCTCGTCCCTCGCACCATTGCATGGTGCATTCTCAGCCGACGCCACCTGCCCACATTCATGTCGTCCATCCGTATGGTGTCGTTAAGAGGCTCGGTATCCAAGGAACCAACTCCGGTGACTTAATGACGCGCCCGGACGCTTTGGCCTCACCAGAATGTGCTACTTAAAGCGGCAATGCCCAGCTAAGCTCCACATCGTAGCGCATTATCCTGCTACCTGGCACCACATCAGCCATGACCGCGAGCGCGAACGCTCTGCGGGAGAGCTTGTCTTCAAGGATGAAGCTAGAGGTCGCCTCCCTCGCTCAAATCACCGCTCGCGACGCAATAGCGGTGTAGCTGGACGCGGACGTGACTGCACGAGCAGTGGCCATGCTGGCGGCCGACGACGAGAGCACCATCAGCCACGCGTCCTACTTGCCACCGTCCAACGTCCGGCACCGCCGAGGTTGGGGACTCCTCCGACAATGAGTAGGGCATGGGAGGTGGCAGTGCATGGTGTGCCAACTGGCCGGTCCGTCTCCCGTGTTCTACTCTTCCTCACCAGAGATCGCACCTTCGTCTTGAACCCCGCCCCCGTACATGTAGTTCGCAGATGGAGGACGTCGGTCGCCGCCATACAATAGGTTTAGTGACGGGTTTTTTTATTTTTCTATCCTATAAAAGTTCAAAATGTAATGAAAATCTATCATGTTTTCATTAATCTCAGTCGGTGTATATGAACTTTCACAATAATATAGTATATTGTAGGAGTACTAGCAAGATGCCTGTGCGTTGCACAGAACATCAAGATCTTGTGGGAGAAAAGGATGAACGAGCGAAGGCCTTATCTGCAAATGTGGAGATGAGTGCGGGTAAATTGTCATAGTTTCCTTCCTATCCGTTAGATATAGATCGGGCGGCCTATATTGCAGGATGGCAGGCACACCATCGTCACCAACTTTGCTTTTTATTGAACCGAGACAAAGCTAACATGCAAAGTAAATAAACACATAGGGTCTACATACACAATTTATCTCAGGCACTCCAATAGCATGTCCAGTACGCATTCACGCATTTCACATGTTTCTAGATCTACGGGAACCTACGAAAGGGTTAACGTAAATTGCCTCTCTCTCTCCTCCATGATTTTCATGGTGGTGGGCCCCTCCCTCCCCCCATTATAAAATCAACAGCTCACATGTTCCACATCACGTTAATTACATAACTAGGATTACGTAGGTGTAGCATTACTCTTCCTAACTAAGCCAACCTCCCAGCATATCACGCGGTAAAAGACCCGGCCGCGCCGTTTTAGTCAGGATTACCGGATTACTAGTAGTAGTATCGATGGATCACGCAAAGCACCAAGTTTTTTTGAGCGGGCGAAGCACCTAGTTTAAAAGGGAAAAAGGTGGTACACTCACAAAACCCCTGTCGTGGTCGCACTGCACCCCACACATGTTCGGTCCTGCACATGGCTCACGCAAATGGAACGCGCCACGGCTTGCCTCTTCACTGACATGTGGGACTGCACTTGGAGAAACCGACCATGCGCCAAACTCCCCCTGCCCACCGTGTGAAATCCCCCCCCCCCAAAAAAATTCCCCCCAAATCCCAAATTCAACCGCCCTTCGGCCAACTAGCCAATAATATTCCCCACTGCTCCACTCCATTCGCCCCACCAAAGCCGCCCTCCACTCCATTCGCTCCACCAAAGTCGCCCTCCCTGCCACGCCGATACATCGGCGCCGCAGTTTGTCGAGGGGACGCATGGCGATCCTCTCACTCCCACAGTTCGCTCTCATAGACTTGGATAACTTTTACTCGAAGATTCTCCGCTGCATATGTCAAGGGGGTTGAAAACTTCATGAACTTTGTCAGAGCTGAGTATGGTGGTCCGAAATCAGATGTGCTTTGCCCGTGTAGCAGTTGTATGAATTCAGTTACAAGAGCGCAGCCAACTGTGCAAAATCATCTACACTTGTATCGGATGTCAGTCACATATACTAGGTGGGTTCATCATGGTGAAGCTGTGAACGTCAATGTTATTGACTATGTGGAAGCAACAGATCACCATCTTGATATGCCTGATGCTCAGGTGGAAGAGGAGGAGGAGGAGGTGGTGGCAGAGCTAGTGAGTTTTACCAACATTAAAACAATGCTACGAAATGCTCGTGCATTTCGTGAACTTTCACCTGCAGAAGAAAAATGGTGGGCCCGCGTGTTGGACTAGTGCAACGTGGCTGTCACCCCGGGAAATAAGCTGTCAGTAGTCTCAGCTATGGTCACCTTTCTTCAGGTGAAGACATCTGAGCGGATGACCAACAAATCATTCGATGCGATGTTGGTTGCTTTCCGCAAAGGTTTCCCAGATGCGTCTGAGCTGCCACACACCTACAATAAAATGAAGAATTTCCTTCGTGCAGTTGGAATTGGATATGATACGATCCATGTTTTAAGAATAATTATGTTCTATTCCGGAAGGCTTATGCCAACTTAAGTGAATGCCCGAAATGCAAATCATCAAGATGGAAAGATGGAGATGTTGTGAAGAGGATTCCTCATAATGTTCTAAGACATTTTCCAATTATACAAAGATTGCAGAGGTTGTTTCATGATGCTGAAACAAGAGAGGATGTACTATGGCATTCTAGGAACTAGGAGCATAGAGATCAGAATGTAATGAGCCATCCATCTCATGGTAGTGAGTGGAAAAGCTTCATTCAGAAACACAAAAGTTTGCTGCTGACCCGAGAAACATTAGACTTGGCTTAGCTTCAGATGGATTTAACCCATTTGGCCACCAGAGCGCCACATATAGCATGTGGCCAGTGCTTGTTATCCCTTACAACATGCCTCCAAATGTCTGCACCAAAGAATCAAACTACATGATGGCCTTGCTCATCCCAGGTCCAGAAAGTCCTGGAAAGGATTTTGATTTATTCATGGAGCCTCTTGTGGAGGAACTTCAACATCTATGGAGGGGTGTTCTCACTCGAGACCTATATAGTAGCCCACCGGCTGATTTCTTTTTGCGTGTTGTTATAATTTGGTGCATCCATGATTATCTGGCTTTGGGCACTATGTCAGGGCAAACGACACATGGTTACAATGCATGTGTTCGCTGTGATAGGAATCCGCTGTCATACGCAATACTTAGCAAGATCTGTTACATTGGACACCATCGTTTCCTTGCCAAGGACAAGCCGCATCCTACAAAATACCGAAGACATGTGTTCAATGCTAAGCATGAAAACTGTGATGCGCCAAAGAGGCTCACCGCCGATGAGTTGCAAGTGGAATTAGAGAAGGTCAGGCATATTACACCAGGAAACCATCCTGGTAATGGTAGCAGGAAAAGGAAGCATGGCAGGGCAGAAGAGATGTTATTATTTACCCGCAGGTCCACTTTGTGGGACTTGGAGTATTGGAAAGATTTAGATCTGCGGCATAATCTTGATGTGGTGCACATCGATAAAAATATATGTGACAGGATTATCGGCACACTTCTTAATATTGAAGGCAAGACGAAAGATACCTTAAAATCTAGGATTGATTTGACACACCTAGGTATCAGATAGGATTTGCAAGTGCAAGATGAAGGTAAACCACGGGATATGGCACCGGTTGTGTACCTCTTGGACAAGGTAAAATGAATTTTGTGAGGTCCTGTCACGTGTGAGATTCCCACATGGATTTGCTTCCAACCCTGAAAGGAGAGTCAGTGCAGATGGAAACAAGGTACAAGGGTTGAAAACTCATGACTGCCATGTCCTACTTCAAAGGGTTTTACCTGTTATCCTTAGAGGACTGGACTGCCCTGACTTATACAGAGCAGTTGCAGAGTTGGGACAATTCTTCAGGGAACTCTGCAGTATAAATATCAGGGTAGATGCTTTGGAGTGTCTTAGAGACAAGATACCAACTATCACATGCGACCTTAAGAAGATATATCCTCCAGCCTTCTTTGATGTGATGGTGCATTTGGCTGTTCATCTACCTGATGAGGCACTACTTAGAGGTCCGGTACAGTATGGCTAGATGTACCATATTGAAAGGCGGCTAGGCACTTTCAAGGGCTATGTTAGGAACAGAGCTAGACCCGAGGGTTCCATTACAGAGGCCTACATTGCTACAGAAGCGTTGACATTCTGCTCAAAATACATTGAAATAGCTAATCAGCTTAGCAAAGAGGTGGATGAGGACAATCGTGGGCTCAATGTTTTCGATTATTCTGTTTGAGTTACAAGGAAGAGTCGACAAGAGGACAAACCTAAAGATTTGGACAAAATGGTTTGGTATGTGTTGAATAACTATCCTGAGATACTACCTTATATCAAGTAAGTGCTATGTACTGCAGCTTATACATCGTAATCACTATGTTGTGCAGCATCTATAAAAAGGAGTTACTGTCGCAAAATCCAAGAAACATTGACAAACTGGTTATGGCAGGATTTGCAAAATGGTTCAAGAGCCATGTAAGCTTTTGAATTGCATTGTCAGTTTTTTATGATATTGAGTACATAAGATGATCAACTTGTCTATTTTCTAACCATAGGTTAAGAATATGCGGGAGGATGGGCAGGCAGTTGATGATGCCCTTTAGGCACTAGCAATGGGTCCTGATACTCGATTAAGATATTATGAATCTTGCGTTGTTGGAGATGTGCGCTACAACACCCTTGAACTCAACGGAGGCCGGAAGACACAAAACAGTGCCATCATGAGCATGGATACGTATGACAGAGAGACAACTGAAATGTATGCTAACATAATAGACATTGTTCAGTTGCAGTATATCTCTAGTTTCGAGGATCATCATTGTGTGGTTCTGTTGTGCTGTCATTGGTATAACCTGTTTTCCAGGATCGCAAAACCCAAAGCTGATGATTATTCCAAATCCATCAATGTGAAGGCAGCGTACCATACCTACGAGCCTTTTATTTTGGCAAATCAAGCAACACATATATTTTTCTTGGAAGACACATTTCCACGTAGCGATGACTGGAGAGTATTACAAAGGTTTGAGCACAACAAGATAATGCTTACACTGCTCCTGATGTACAAGATTCCACAGATGTTCCTAATATCTTTGACAACCATCATGTCAATGACGCTGGCAAAAAGATTGCATGTTGGGCTGTGGACATACAAGAGTTGATCAAGAAGAAGCCAACGTTCGAGGACATTGAAGATGAAGAAGAAGATGACACTCTGGGGAATTACGATTCAGACTGATACACATGGCGAAGATGTTGATGATGCTGCTGCGGATGATGAATAGATTGCTTTTGTCGTATTTGCCTGTCAAAAGTCGTTTTTTATCTACTATGTGAAATTGTGTTCGCTATGACAATTGAAACCTGATAAACGTGTTGTTTAGTATTTTTCTATGAGATCATCACTTGTTATGTATGTTCATTTGTGTTTGGTGATTGTATGACGACTAAAACAAGATGACATTGTTGTTTAGTTGTACTCATATTTGGCTGTGAAACTTGAATTTGATGACGTAGTTTGTTGTGGGACTACAATTTGCTCGACGTCTTCGAATGGGAACACAGCTGACCCGACAGGGCCTCTGCTAATTTATTTATTTATTAAGACAAGGTCCTCTGCTATTTATTTATTTATGAGAAAAAGGGGATACCCCCCGATTCCCGTTCATAGAAATCATTAGATGTTCACAACACTATGCCCAGCCTGCTATAGAGGTTTCATTCATTACTAGTTTCAGCAAAGTGCTCATGTCATAGCCACTGAATACATCACGAGTGCTACATACAGTGCAAATAAAGAGACAATCATCCTACATAGCACATCAATTTTTCCCATTATCTTCACAAGCTCTTTCATCTCCTCATTGATGTCAAGGACGTTCAACAGCAGTTGCTTGGCCATGATCAGAGGAACTGCATCTTTAGCCTTCCGCTCTGCATCTCCCTCTTCTGTCATTCCTTCAGTTACTTGTCCAACACCCCAATCTACTGGTATTGGGATTCCTCGGCTAACCAAAAAATCAGCATAGTTGCATTCCCCCACATCAGCAACTTCCAGAAATACAAATCACACGAATCTTCCCTTTTCTGCACGAATCAAATTGGAAGATCATCAACCAAATTATTAAAAAAAATAGCAACTGAAAGAAGCAGAACAACACTTATACATATTATTACCCCATGATTCGGGCATTTTTAGAAGACTCGGCCAGGGTTGAGGATTGTGGTTGAGACGCGATGGATGACTCTGCGTGATTTGCACCAGTGGCACCACACCAATGGCAGCAGGTTGCGATGAGCAACCGGCTATGGTGCGTATGCTGGCGAGGGTGTGATGAGACCCACAGACAATGGTACGGGTGGCGACTTGGCCCATATCTGGTTGTTGCCTGCTGAAGAGCAGGTGGACGAGCAGCCAGCGGACATGGTTGCTGCGGCCAGAGCTTCTGCTGTTAGGCAGAGTAAGTAGAGAAGAGGAGAAGCGAATGTTGGATATGTCAGTTTCATTACTTGCAAAGTAGCATAGCACCATATATAGTCATAGTCTAGGTTTGGATTCGAACCAGCTACAGGAGCACGTCTCTCTTTTTTCTAAAACTCAGCAACGTCTCTTTACTGGTACACTAGCTTGTTCTGTATGCCTTCTCAAGTCTTTGATTTTCTTTCTTTTTTGCGAGGAAGGAAGGAGGACAAAATTGAGAGTTCCTGGGACTCAAACCCTAGACCGCTCGGTTGAAAACCAAGGGTGCTAGTCACTTATGTGGCGAACGTTCCGTGGGAGGAGGACGGCAGACGAACGCATTTTCCTTGCAGTTTTAGTTGTGACGCAAGATCGAACGATCGCAGTTTTGGGAATGTTCTCAGGCGAACGAGCCCAGTTTTTCTTTTCTTCCTATATATAAAAAAGTATGCTACTTGGTGTCAGCTTAGTCAACAAACAATTGTGCCAACCTTGATCGTTGGATTGACATTCAATGTCTGTCGTGTTTCTTCAGTCTCTTCTTCCTCCAACCGCCAAAGCCAAACCAGCGCCGGCGGGACCGCCTGCTCCCGCCTCCCACAGCTGGCTATGTTTCCACGCACGCATCGTGGCAACATCGCACCCTAAAACTCTGCACATCTTCCATAGATCATGTTCGTTCCTGTCTAAGGCCTCATCATCGCCCTTCGCCTTGGTTCGCTCACCGCGGCACCGCCCTCCAGTGTTGTCAACATGGTCAACAACTAAGAGGAATAAGGAGATGACTGTACATGGTGAGGATGATAGTAGGGACCCAGCAGCGCGCGTAGTAATTTTGTTTTTTGGGGACGGAGAAGGGTATCAACTAGGTTGTTCGGGAGCCGTGGCCCATTTAGCCCAGGCTTTTATTTCATATGTTTAGCACATGACCAGCCCAGTTTGTTTTTTTCCTTTCTGAAAATGGCTAGCCCAGCTATTTTGTTTTTTGCAGAATAACCAATGTAGGCCTACGTGCTTTTCTACGCCCTGTTGGGCTAAAAATCATTCAAGACGAGGAGGGATGCATTTTGCCCAGAAAATGGGCTATAAGTAATAAGAAATGGGCTATAAGTAATATTAAATGGGCTGTAAAATGAAAAAATAAAGCAAACAGGCAATTGGTTCCAAAATACTTTTTCTTTCAGATTTTGATATTTTAAATTTCATTGTTTTTGTGCGGGTAAAATTTCATTGGATTTAAATTAAGGTATGTTTACTTTTCAAATTAATTTGAATATGGCTAGAAATTTCGGTCTGTATGCTGTTTGGGACAGATTTGGAGGCTGACTTGTGGGTCTACTAGGTTGACGTGTACGAAAGGCTTTTTCAACTTAGCCCACAACCGATTCTAGCAGCAGTGACTGTTGGACATCCAACGGTTGTGCTGCTTCTTCAATATCTGATCTTCTTCCTCCAGCCGCCCAAACCAGCATCGGTGGGACTGCCTCCTCCCGCCTCCTGTGGCCGGCTATGCTGTCGCACAGGTCGCACCGCCCCACCCTACTCCATTGCTGGCCAAGCCATTCCTCTACTCACCCACACCTCCTGTTATTTTCCGGCGATGACAGCCGGACCATTAAACCCTCGTACTCCCCACCGCGTGGGCAACCACTGCCGAGTCTTCCCTGGCTCCATGTCGTTCCCTTCCTAGGCCTCACCGACGTCCACCGCCCTGGTGCTCTCAGCACGCCCTGGTCAACATGGTCAACGAACGACATCCATCAGACGTGGAGTGTACATGGAGAGGCTGACAGCTGGGTCCACGGCTGCACACAAGGAAATGCCTCCTTATTACACGCAAAATAATGAATCCTCCACCTGACATCTGGGACCCACCAGAAGGGCCTCTGTATTTCGTGAAAAAATTCCCCCCGTTGACAGGTCGGTCCCACCAGCTATATCTTCGCACGCAAGGAAGTGCCTCCTTATTACGCACACAAAAATGAATACTCCCCCTGCTAGCTGGGACCCAGGATAGTGGGAGGCTGACATGTGGGCCTACTAAGTTGGTGGGGACGAAGGGCTTTATCAACTTATACACAAATATACACAAGTTGCTGGAGGTTCGAAGATCTACAAGTTGCTGGATGTTTGGACGATCTAACAAGTTGGTGGAGTGATAATATATATTACCTTCATCCCAAATTACTTGTCTTAGACTATAACGTGTCTAGATACATCCGTATCTAGACAAACAATTTGGGACAGAGGGAGTATGTAATATGCCTTATTTGTTGAGCCTGGAGATGTTGTTAAGTTTCACTTTGCCATTTTGGTGGTTATTTTGGCAATAAGCCAGGGAATGCTCATTTTGATTGTGCCACAATTTCTTTTCCTAGAAACGGATGTACTTTGCATTGTGGCACAATGTTATGTATTTGATTCATTAATGTTATTGAATGAGACCTTGCATGTATAGCTTTTGTGATATGTACTGATTTGCCTCAACATACTGATTGTGTATTAAAATCAGGGATATGTTGCACTGCTTGTGAAGCAACATGTGTGATGGCAAAATACACTAGTCACGGCAGGAAAATTGTCGGGTAAATGTCTTTGCATAGGCAGTCAAACTGCCGGTAAGATGTAGTTCCTACTATGTGAATAACATGCCAGGAAAAAACAAACTGCCGGCAAATACACTGGCCACGGCAGACAAACTGCCGGGAACTGTTTATCTGCCGGGAGAAGTAATCCCCGGCAGCCGTTCTCGTGGCAGTTCTATCTGCCGGGAGAACCATTGTCCCGGCAGTTTGTCTGCCCTTTAAAGAGCCTTCTCCCGGCAGTTTCACTGTCCTTACATCAGTGTTGTGGTGTAGTGTTAGTCAATATGAACGATTCTAGCTCTAGTGACCGTACGATGTCCATCCAACGGCCATAGTACTTCTTCAACCTCTGGTCTTCTTGCTCCAGCCGCCCAAAGAAGCGCCGGTCGTGCCGCCTGCTCCCGCCTCTCCTGGCCGGTTGAGCTGCCGCAGAGGCCTCACCACGCCATACTACTTCCATCGCTGGTCAGGCCTTGCGGCGACGGCAGCCTCACACCGCAACCGAACCAGTGAACCCTCATACCCGGCTCTGCGTCTTCCCCGACTCCGTGTCGTCCCCTTCCTAGGCCTCGTCGTCGTCCATCGCCTTGGTGCTCTCGGCGCTGCATGGTCAATGTGGTCAACGAATGACTTCCATTGGAAGAGTACTGTATGTGGAGAAGCTGAGAGTTGGGTCCACGGTAGTAGCAAGGAAGTGCCTCCTTATTACATGGAAAATAATGATTCCTCCACCTGACAGCAGGGACCCACCATACGGGCCACCGTATTTTGTGAAAAAAATGTTTCCCCCTGACTGTTGGGACCCACTAGCTACATCTTCGCACGCAAGGAAGTGCCTGACAGTCGGGACCCACCTGGTCGAAGCGTGCGTAGCGTTGTCATTCTGGTCGTGAATGTGTACGTACATACTGGTCAATCGGTCTCTCTACAAGTATGAACTATGGCCGAGTAAGTAGCGGCACGTGTCGTTGTAGAGCACCCGACTTAGCACTTCACGCGGTCCCGTCTAAGTCCTGTACACGTACGTACAGCCACAGGGCAAAAAATACGGCCACGTACATACATACAGGCGGGGTCTCGAGCGCGTACTCGCGCATATATATACAGATGACCAGGGCTTGTGTACATGGAGAAGCAACGTACATGAGCAATGGTGTCCTGTACATCGAGCAGAGAACCAGCAGGGTCGGAACGGAGAAACAACATCGTGTTCATGGGGAGGCAATGGAATATATGGTGTTCATCGAGAGCCAACTGGCTTGGACCGAACAGCCGATGGAAACGAGGCCTAGCATACAGCAAGGAAATGGCCTTGTGTTCGACCGGCCACGGTCAAAATTCATCGGGAGGGGTCTGGTGTACCGCAAAACGGAGGAAACAGACTTCTCTTGGACCTCCTACGGTCGAAACGGGGTCCTATTGATCGGGAGGGGTGTGGCATACCGCAAAACGGAGGAAACGGACTTGTGTTGGAGCGCTACGGTCAAAACGGGGGTCATGTTCATCGGGCGGGGTGTGGCGTACCACAAAATGGGACTCCACGGGATACTATTAATCTCCACCGTCGACCTCCTCCAGCCTCCATGGGCTACTGTTCATCCACCGTCGACCTCCTCCAGCCTCCACCTACGACTGTTCTTCCACGGGATCCTGTTCATCCAGCCTCCACCGCTCCCCCAACGGCTACTGTTCAACCAGCTCTCTTCATGGGTTCCTATTCAACCATCCCTCCACGGGCTACTTTTCATCCAGTCCTCCACCGGCTACTGTTCAACCAGCCCTCCACGGGGTCCTGTTCATCCAGCCCTTCACGGGGTCCTGTTCATCCACCCCAAACCGGCTCGATCGGGGTCCTGTTCATCCAGTGGCAATGGCCTCTACTACCACGGGGTCCTGTTCATCCAACCCCCCACCGGGAACTGTTCATACAAACCCCCCAACAATGCTCACTATTCGTCCAGAGGCAGCATCGATCGGCTTCAGTTAGCAGCCGAAGGAATTACTCGGTTTCAGTTAACAGCAAGGGATCGATCGCTCGGGTTCAGTAATGTAGCTAGTGCAATCGCTCGGGTTCAGTTAGAGCCCAACGCCTCGCTCGGGTTCAGTTAGAGCGCAACGCATCGCACACACGCGTGTACGTACGAGAGAAACGCGCATCGCTTGGCCCCCGACCACCCACCGTAACCGGGACCTCCCCCCATATTTTCCTCGCCCTCGCTTCTACCATGGTTTTTTCCATCATGGATGGCCCAAAGAATGTCATGCAGTTGCGTCTCCGACCCGCCCAGGACGAAAAGCCCATTTTCTGTCATGGTTTTTTTTCCATAGAAGTAGGAGCCCACCACATCTATGATGATACCGGTTTTTGTCACAATTATCATCATAGAAGTGTCATAAGGATGATAGAAAAAATTCGTTCGGCCCAAAATGTCACGGATGTGTCTTTTTTTGTAGTGATAGTAGCATAATAGCATTATAACCGTACATTTTCTTGTGGTTTGACTTAATCTCACCATGCTTCTTTGCATCGTGCGATCTTCCAATTCTTGTGAACCAAACACCCATATTGGCAGAAATCCTGTGATTTTCAATTCTCTGTTTTGCTCGTGCATTCATATCCTATTCCTATCTATTTCCTATCCCTGCATGGTTAGAATCCTAAAATTCAAACAACCCCTTGCACAATTACTTCTCTTACAGATATGTGTCAAAGAAAACCTTGTGTGTTTGTCCTGCTCCTGGTGCAATGTGTTCCACCCGAGCTCAGCTGCTCCAATGACGGAAGGGTTCACCACGGCAGGGATCCGGTCTCTAGACTATCTTTCGCCGCCTCGGATCTTCTTCCCCGCCGCCGGTAGCCACGACAACTGCATTACCATCATCAACTGAGCAGATGAGCTTGAGGACTGCATGGGTCTGCAAGAGAGGTCGCACTCTTCCATGTCTGCTTACGTTATGCATGGCTTAATATGATGACATGCTACTTTATCATCATGTTCACCTATTAGACTCTGAGTCAGGTCCAAACTAATGCTGAAACTTGAGTTTTAAATGGTTGTGGGGTACATTTGGGGTAGCAATCTGCACTATCTGTCTACTATCTGGTTAATCTCGGGTGTCTACTATGAGTTTCATTTTGGGTGCAAACAAACATTAAAGGATCCATTATCAGTATTTTTTAACTAAAGCTATTATCTTCCTGCTATCATTGGTTTTGGGTCTATCCATAGTTTGTTACTATCACTCTAGATTTGTGCATGCACTCCTTACATAATCTCACTATGTTTTATTCCTATGCATGTCAGTTATTGTAAACAATGGAACTGAACATGTAGAGCAAAAGAGACGAGCCTTGTGTGGCAATAAAATTTCATGCAGACGTCGCTCCATGGTGGGCGCAAAGGCAGCCCCCCTCCACCCATTTCGGATTGTAATCAAGAGGAAGATAACTGTTCTGAGGGGGATTCAGAAGGAGAAGACCACTCCTATTTACCCTCTGAGGTCTTCACTCTAACTTGGCATGCTGATGTTAGTAATATCATGCATATGGTTCCTTGCATTGCTTACTTTATACATCAAATATGTCATCTGCTTAGTTTAGACATGCTTTGTGTGAATGCCATATGTGAATCATGCAACGCCATCTTGTTTAGCCAGGCATCATATATGTGAATTTTGCAATGCCACCCTGGTTAGCCAGTAATCTTATATGTGAATTATATCATGCCATCATTTTTTATTACGTGTTAAATTTGTCAATAATTCTAGTACATTCAATTACTCTTTCTGTGCATAAGCCATCCAGCATGGTCACGGAAAAATCTGGAATGGAAACAATGTATTCAGAGCAGACAATGCTATCTGACGAAGCGCATGTCTTGGTGGTTACGGATGGCTCCTCAGAGGAGGATTCAGAGACAGATGAGCAGTCCTATTTCCACCCCGAGGTGCATGCTCTAACTTGGCAGGGTTATGTTGCTCATATCATGTGTATGGTATCTTGCATTGCGATGTCATTTGATTAGTTTAGACATGCTTTGTGTGAATGCCACCTGTTTAGTGTCTAATTACCATATATGTGAATTATGCAATGCCATCTTATTGCAAGACATTATATACGTGAATTATGTAATGCTATCTTGTTGCAAGGCATTATATATGTGAATTATGCCGTCCTTTTTTGTATTTCTCGTTGAATTGGTCTACAACATTTGTATATTCAACTGCTCTTCCTGTGCATCAGCCATTTGAATTGGTGATGAAGAAATCTGGAGTGAAAACAAGGTCTTCAGAGAAGACAATGCTACCTGCTAAAGCAAATATCTTGCTGGTTACAGATAGCTCTTCAGAGGAGGATTCAGAGGCAGATGGCCGGTCGTATTATCCCCCTGAGGTGTATGCTCAAACTTGGCAGGGTTATATTACTCATATCATGTATATGTTGTATTGCAATGCTTAGTTTTTACATCATATACACAATATTGAATGCCATCTCCTTAGTTGACACATCATATATGTGATTGCCCTCTGCTCACTTGCTTAGTATATAAATCATATATTTGAATTATATCATGCCATGATGTTTACATAGACAGCATGTATCTGAATTATGGCATGCCAACCCATTTTCTAAAGACATAATATAGTTATATCAATCCATCATGTTTAAATAGTCATCATATTTTGAATTATGTCATTCTATCCGTGAATTATATCATGCCATCATGTTTCCATCGACGGCATGTTTGTGATTTGTGGCATGGCAACCACTTTAATAGACACATCATATAGTTATATCATGTCATCCTGTTTGCATAGTCATCATATTTTGAAGTATGTCATTCTATCCTATTTAGTTAGACATCATACATGTGAAATTATGTCATGCTATCTTGTTTAATTAGCCATCATATATGTGAAATTATGTCCTGCTATTCGGTTTGGTTAGACAACATAAATGTGAATTACTTCATGCCTTGTTTTCTTCCCTACTATCCATTGCACATGTCTATCTTATAATGTATGTACATTCACTTACTTTTCTTGTTTATCAGCCATTTCAATTGGAGGGGGTGATGGCAGTATCTGTGGGAGTAAAACACGGTCTTCAGAAAAGAACGTGCTACCTGTTGATGCAGATAGAACCATGTTTGTACTTGCCCAAGAACCAGCCCGACCACACATAACCAAGACTCACGCAGCTTGTACTCCTACCCAGTTGGACAGAGAACCAGCTACACACCTTCTAACCCCAACCCCAACAAATAGTAACCCAGTTCCAATTAACACAGCACCATCTCCACCATAGATCACCCAGACACGAGAAGTTAGTAAGGCAACTACAGTGCCCAAAGAACGAGGACCACCACTCCGAACCCCAAGTCAACGTATAAAGCAGAAGAAGAATTGTTCGCAGGTTAGGTTCCGTAGCTATGGTTCATACTACTTTGCTCTTGCATCACTGTATTTACTCATACCAACTAATTTCAAATTTGAGGATGCAATTGAAACTCCAATGGTGCAACAGGTATGTTTTAAACATGTTTCTTTAACGTGTTTGCTGTTGTAACTTGCTCTATGTTGATTTCAGTTTCAATTGAATAAATAGTTATGTTCTCATGCCATGCACATTTCAAGTGTTGTTATTGCTGTGTAGTTTCCCACACTTATATTCTGTCTCTGATGCTTTGTCTTAAATAGATATGATTCAAACTGTCTCTATCTTTATTTTGCAACATAAACTATTATGATATAGACCATACAATGACCATACTACATAGATATACGTTTGTTTCATGCTGTTATCCTGTCCAGCTTACTACTGAACTGGTTTACCAAAATGAGTTTCATTAACATGGTAAATATGTGATGTGTCTGTTTGTTTCTCTTTAGAACATGGATAAAATATTGGAGAAGAGTTCCCCTGTAGCGACCCGACCCAAATGGATCAAGTCTCTATGCTTAAGGGTCATCCCTGGATCGGTATGCTGACACACACAGTACTCGAGGATTTATAATAGAGGTAAATCACATGTATAAAGTAATGTAAATACTATTACCTCAATCCATATAGCGGAAGTAACAACAAGGTTGTGGATTCCCATCAACACCAATGGCAAAAGTTGAGTGTAGACATCGTAACCCTAACGTATCACTTACTCATCGTAAGACTCCTGCAACATGAGACGTTGCAGCCATGTAGGTTAGTACATTGAATGTATTGGCAATTTCACACTATAGAGCAATGCTGAATAATGGCTATCACTACGTGCATATTTGGCTAGTGGAGGCTCTATGTTTAAAGTTTGCATAAAGCTAATTTTCCCTACAAAAAAGGAATAAATTTTTATTTTAACTACAAAGTTGATGCCAATATTGAGAAGGTAACCCCAACTCAATCCCAAAATCATTAATAACCCAACAATTTCATTAAATATAGTGATGAGATCAACCAATAATCCAAGTACCTGATACTCAAAATGTCCATAACCGGGGACACAACAAATCATGATTTTTTTGTACACTATGCAGAGGTGTGCAAACTTCTCCCCACAAGACTTGATCTCCTCCGTTAAATTTCTCGCACTACATGATGTTTGAGAAACGGATGATCGAGACACGGTCTTTCCAAAGCAGTAACTCTTTACTTTGGGTAGACAGTACCACCTACTTCCCCCTACATCTGCTAGCCTACCACTGAAAGATGTCACACAACATACTCAACTATGCCAGAGCCCATAATGGCTTGTGGATGCACACGGAAGTTTCTAGCATGAATAATCTTATGATCCCTTTGAGCTTGGGTGGCATTCCAATAGGATGATCACACGGGTACCCCGGGATCTCCTAGACAACAACGGTATATCCCAGGTGTCCTGGCAAACCACTGGTATATCCCCAGGGTGCCCCAACTGTAGGATCGAAAGTATGTCTAGAGGGGGGTGATTAGACTACTTGACCAATTAAAAATCTATCCTTTTCCCAATTTTAGTCTTTGGCAGATTTTAACTAACTTAGCACAAGTCAAGAAATCTTAACACAATTCAAGCAAGCATGCAAAGAGTCTATGAGCAGCGGAAAGTAAAGCATGCAACTTGCAAGAATTTAAAGGGAAGGGTTTGGAAAATTCAAATGCAATTGGAGACACAGATGTTTTTGTCATGGTTCCGATAGGTGGTGTTATCGTACATCCACGTTGATGGAGACTTCAACCCACGGAGGGTAACGGTTGCACGAGTCCACAGAGGGCTCCACACACGAAGGGTCCACGAAGAAGCAACCTTGTCTATCCCATCATGGCCATCGCCCACGAAGGACTTGCCTCACTAGCGGTAGATCTTCACAAAGTAGGCGATCTCCTTGCCCTTACAAACTCCTTGGTTCAACTCCACAATCTTTGTCGGAGGCTCCCAAGTGACACCTAGACAATCTAGGAGACACCACTCTCCAAGAAGTAATAAATGGTGTGTTGATGATGAACTCCTTGCTCTTGTTCTTCAAATGATAGTCTCCCCATCACTCAACTCTCTCTCACAGGATTTGGATTTGGTGGAAAGAAGATTTGAGTGGAAAGCAACTTGGGGAACACTAGAGATCAAGATTCGTATGGTAGGAATGGAATATCTTGGCCTCAACACATGAGTAGGTGGTTCTCTCTCAGAAAATGTGTATTGGAAGTGTAGGTATGTTCTGATGGCTCTCTCCACGAATGAAGAGTGGGTGGAGGGGTATATATAGCCTCCACACAAAAACTAACCGTTACACACAATTTACCAATCTCGGTGAGACCAAAGTGAGAAACTCGGTCGGACCAATTTAGCAAACCTAGTGACCGTTAGGGTTTTCGGTGGGACTGAGATGCAACTCGGTAGAACAGATATGGTTAGGGTTGGGGCATAACATAATCTCGGTGTGACCGATTACACAAACTCGGTGGAACCGATTTTGGTAATAAGCTAACCAGAGAGTTGGTCAGGTAAACTCGGTGGGACCGATCGCTCATTTCGGTGGGAACGAAATGTTACAAAAGGGAAACAGAGAGTTTACATTGCAATCTCGGTGGGACCGATTGCTCATCTCGGTAGGACCGAAACATTACGAAGGGAAACAGAGAGATTACAACCCCATCTCGGTGTGACCGAAATCCCTATCGGTGAGACCGTTTTGCCTAGGGTTTGTGGCAGTGGCTATGACATCTGAACTCGGTGGTGCCGGATAGATAGAATCGGTGGGGCCGAGTTTGACTTTTGGTTTAGGTCATATGTGGATGTGGGAAGGTAGTTGAGGGTTTTGGAGCATATCACTAAGCACTATGAAGCAATCAAGCCATTAAGCAACACCTCATCCCTCCTTGATGGTATTGGCTTTTCCTATAGACTCAATGTGATCTTGGATCACTAAAATATAAAATGTAGAGTCTTGAGCTTTGAGCTTGAGCCAATCTTTTTGTCCTTAGTATTTTGAGGGGTCCACTTTCCTCATCCATGCCATGCCATTCATTGAGCTTTTCCTGAAATATTAATCTTGGAATAGCATTAGCTCAATGAGCTATATGTTGTTAGGAATTACCAAAACCACCTAGGGATAGTTGCACTTTCAATCTCCCCCTTTTTGGTAATTGATGACAACATATAGATCAAAGCTTCGACGAATGATAATAAGAGTTAGGCTCATGGGTTACTCTTCCATGTCACATACATCTTGGTGGAGCGCTCAAAATGATAATAATTAAATACATGCACTCATCACCAAGCAAAGTGAATGATCATATAGGGATAACATGATAATGTCATCCAACAAGCATTAATGTAGCATATGATCAAACACACATGATCATCCAAGTATCACGCGGACGAAAAGTATCGCAAACAAGCAAATAAAGTTCAACCACCAAAGCAAGAGAGAATAAAAAGCAACGCTCTCTCTCAAAGCCTATGATCTATACATTTTTCTCCCCCTTTGGCAACAAGTTACCAAAAAGTTCCTAGAAAATGCATCGCACTAAATCGTCTCTCAGGCTTGGTCTTCAGGTGGTGGTGTCCGGATAACTCCAAGAACGAAGGCTTCAGTCGATGTAGATGGAGCTGATGGAGTAGGTGCTGGAGCTGGTGGCACTGAAGTTGTAGCTGGTACAGATGAAGTGGCTCTGGTGTCTGGAACTGGCAGTGCAGCTGACCTCTGAGCTCTAGGCACTCTGGCAAATGCATCAGTGGTTGTCTTGCCCTTCCGCTCCTGCATATCATCCTGAAGTTGCTCCACAACAGACTGGATCTCAGTTACCTTCACATCCAAGTCATAGAACTTCTGCTCCACGATCCTTTCCAAGCTCTCCTGGTTTTGAGTCAGGGTGGCCAACCCTTTCTCAATCCTTAGAGTGGATGCAATCAGGTAGCCAAGTTGATCTTGCTTGCTCTTCAGAAGATACTGAGATGCTTCTTTAGTAGTTGGCATCCTTGCAGCCTTTTCAGCCTTTGGCTTCTCCTTCTTGGCTTGTGCGTGCACAGAAGATGGTTCATCTTCATCCATCACCACAGTGTTGTCCTCAAAGTCTAGGTAGTTGGGCAGGTGCTCCTTGTCCAGCAGATATGTGCCAGTGCTCATCTTGGAGTTGATCAGCTCCTGGATCTGTGGGGCATATCCACAACTCCTCTTCTGATCTGCAGCTGTCCTCTTGATAGTTTCAGCTATAAGACTCATGACTTTGAACTTGTGTGGAACATCAAAAATGTGCAGCAAGTTGATGGAGTGACCTCTGATCATCTTGTGATCACCTGACTTTGGCAAGAGAGTGTGCCTGAGGATCCAGTTGATAGTTCGCAAGCCTGACAGAAAGTAATGTACAGATCCAAACTTATGTGTCTCAAGAGCAGCATCTGGGATCTCCTTGTACATGTGTTCCATGGTGTTGTGATCCTTCTTCTTCTTGGCATAGACATCGAAGTCATCTTCACTCTCTTCTGGAGCATTGATCAATTTCTCCCATTCAGCAACCGTTGACTGGTACCTAGTGCCTTCAGACATCCAGACAATCCTTCCAACTGGGTAGAAGTGAGCTGTGGAGTAGAACTGCATGATGAGCTCATCATTCCACTTTGTGAGCTTCTGAGCCACAAACTCATTGACTCCACATGCCTTGAAGCTGTCATATACACTAGGGAAGTGATCCTCATTTTCCTTGATGTACTCCCAGTCGACCCATCTCATGTCACACACTATGGGCTTCTTGTCGAGCAACATTGTCTCATAGAAATCCTGTTGTTCCTTTGTATGGAACATGTAGTCCACAGCAGTTCTGCTTCTGGTGGCATATGGATCTGACTCCCTCCATAGCCTCAATCCTGAATCCTTCCTTATCTTCATGTTCTCAGCTACTGGATGAGCATCATTGTGATTTGGAATCTTTGGCTTCAACTTCCTCAAGACATGTGACTCATCATCTTCTTCTTCCATTTCAGCTTCAGGCACTGGGGCCTTGTTCTTTTCCTCAGCAGGTATGTTCCTGGTGCTCCTCTTTGGTTTTGGCTTTGGAGCTGGAGCAACAGCCTTAGGAGCAGTCTTAGGCTTAGATGGAATAGCCCCTGCCATGATGGCATCACCCATAAGCTTCTGAGCTTTGGGTGCTAGTGCAGCATCTTCTTCCTCTTCCTCTTCAGAGTCTCTCATGATTGAGGATCTCCCAAGCACTCTAGCAGTGGTCTATTTGACCCTATATTTCCTCTTCTTCTCTGCCACAACCTGCTCTTTGGGTGCAGATCCCAAAGTCTCTTGAGTAGACGCTCTAGACTTAGACATTGGAGCTCTCTTGGCAGGAATCTTTTGCTTCATGCCTGGCTTGGTGGCAGCAGCTGTGCCATATTCCTTCTTCAGGACTTTCCTCGTTGAGGTGGTTTCTTCTTCCTCAGCCACATAGTCCTCATCCTCTGACTCTGAGGTTCTTTTATTGCTAGCCCTGGTGGCAGACTTTGGCAGATTGCTTGGTGTGCTCCTGCTGCCATCATCTGAGCTGCTAGAGGGACTAGTTCCCTCACTCAAGTGAACCTGCTCCTCTGACTTGTTCTGACTATCACTTTGATCAGACATAATGCAAACACTGACAGCAGACCCTGTGAATAGATTATAGATGAGGTAGAGTGGATGATCATCACAAAATGCAGAGGTTTTTGCAAAAGAATGAGTCAAAAACTTAGTTTTAGTTTTCCACAGAAAGCATTTCGGATCAACCGATTTGCAAACTCGGTGATACCGAAGCAGCTGTTGGAACCTAAACTAGTGAACTCGGTCAGACCGAGTCACAGTTCGGTGGCACCGAGACTGGTAGGGTTTCACAAAGTCCTGAACTTGGTCACACCGATTTGCAATTCCCGGTCAGACCAAGAATCACATGTGCAATGGCCTGAGCCGAATCGGTGGTACCGAGTTCCACAACTCGGTGGGTCCGAGATGGTTTCGGCAGAAACCTAACCCTAAATTTTCAATTCACGACTAAACTATTGAGTGTTTTCGATGGATAGAATGATCTCAATCGTGGCAAGATACATGGCGAACAAAATGTGCTAGGAATCAGATAAGGATAGCACAGTGATCGAGTTCATACCCTAATTCGGCGATGAACTCGCTACGGCTGCAACGGCGGGGATGATTCCCGTTAACGGCGGCAGAGACCAGCGACGGGAGGCGGCTGGCGACGAGGAGGACGATCCGGAGACCCAGGGAGGCAGAGCGGGCTAAGCGCAGGCGAGGAGGTTCGGAAAGTTTCCAAAATTTGACCCGTTGATATATATAGCCCGACCCTGTCGGTGTGACCGAGTGGAACAACTCGGTGGCACCGAGATTCGTAACTGCAAGCAGTTACTGAAACTCGGTGTGACCGAAAAGTTCGAATCGGTTGCACCGAGATTGAAAACCTAGATCGACTTAGTGATCTCGGTATGACCGAAATGGATGAATTGGTCAGACCGAAGCGCACAAAGAATTTTTGGAAGTTTAAGTCTATGACGAATCAGGGACTCTGAGTGCTCCTCACACAGAGTGGTTGGAATCTAGCTTGATCAAATTTTGTGATGCAGCATGAATAGAGTTTGAGACGAGAAAAGCATAGATAGCTAGAGAAGGTTCTTAGGCATTCTTGTCCATCCACTTGGCCAAAAGAAAAGAAAACCAAACAATCAAAACAACAAGTGGATGTCCTCGAATGAGTAAATTATGCAACCAACATGCTCACACAATAAAATGATGAATGAAATATGTGGCAAAGCATGCACAAACAATTCTAGCATCTATCAAGCAATTGGCGATGACTAGGTCATCTCTATATGAGTATATTGACTTAGGAGTCAAATGAGAACATTTGATCATAGGTCATACTCATCGTTTAAGCACAAGTGGGGTTACCACTTTTACATAAAGCATTGTTGTGTTCACACCATTAGAGTTGCTTTAACTCAATTGTTAGAGTAAAGCTCCCCCTAGATGTGAGATCCCCCCTAAGAGGGATGAACTAACCTTGGGTTTTGTCAATGATGACTTCATGTAGGTGTTGAAGATGTGGATGCTCTAAGTTGATGTAGATCATTTGGAGCTATCCTTTGGAACGAGTTGCACTTTCAATACCTACACGGGTTAGTCCCACAAGGAACAAACAAGGATATCCATAGACATAGAGTGATGCACACACAAGATGATGTCTATGAAAGCTTTAGGTTACCTTGTCCCTTGTCTTACCAACAAGAGGGTTTGTGACTCCTTGAACTAGTGCAAGATGTGGAAGTTGATTGCGCTCGTTCTTGCCAAAATGATAAGAGTGAAGTATGTTGGTGGATTCACCCTCAAGAAATCTCTAGTTCTTATTCTTTGGGATCCACACCATCTTGATGGGAATCCTCGGAGTTGTAGCTGTACCCGATGAAGTGGAACTTGATGTAGTCTTGGGAACCCACTTGACCAAGGCCTTAGGAGCTTCTTCAAATGCATCAATTTCCTCTTGAAGCTTGTCCTTGCCTTTTTGCTTGTGGTCTTGTGGTGGAAGATCATCTTGTGCTTTTGTCCCTTTGGAAGAAGTAGGATCATACTTCTCTTGTTGAGGAACAAACTTCGTCTTGGGGTATTGATCTTCTTCCCACTCAACTCCATTGGCATTGAACTTTCGTTCAAAACCAATACCCTGCCTTCCTTGCTTGCTTACAATTTCCTCGAATTTCTTACTCCCGGCAAGGCTCTTGTAAACAACTTTCTCTATAATTCCCTTCAATAAGCTATTTTCTTGCTCAAGTGTAACTTGGCTAAGAGAATCATTAGTGGAATCAAGAGAACTACTAGAAGCAACAACATTGGATTTAGCATGATTATTGTTACTACTAGAAGAAGAATCTTTCTTGTTCTTGTTACTAGACTTGACTTGAGGCATGTAAGTGGATAAGAGTAAACGCTTGGCAATGTAAGAAGAACTTTTCTAGCGAAGATCATCATTGATTGCCTTCAAGAACTCATGCTCTTGCTCAAGGTTGAGCTTTTCAAAACATAATTTCTCATGAGTCCTTAAAAGTTCTCGATGATCTCCTAAGATAGTTTCATGAGCTAACTTAAGAGTGTTTAGTTCTTTAGTTAGAGACTCAATCTTCTCCTTATCATTGTCATTTGCTTCATCATAGTATTCATCACTATAGTTGTCAACAAATAAATTATCATCACCTAACAAGTCATCTTCATCACTATTAAAATCAACATACTCGGGGTGTGATACCTTTGGACCTTTGGCCATGAAGCATCTTCCAATTCTCTCATTTGGTGAATCAAATATGTCGCAGGAGTTGGTTGACACAAGTGCTGGACCGGCAACACCTTCATCTTGAGTATATTCGGAGTCGGAGTGATAGCTTCTCTCGGAGTGATTGTCAGAGTCGGAGCCGGATACCCATTCACCAACATGAGCTTGATGTCTTCGTTTTGTGTAGCTCCTTGATGACTTGTCCTTCCTTTCCGAATCCTTGCTTCTCGGAGAGGGTCTTCGTTCATATCGATCATCCCTACTCCTTCTCTCCCTTGATGGTGATTCTTCTCTTCTACTTCTTCTTTTGGGAGAATCTTCTCTTCTCTTGTGGGGAGCCGTACACTCATTGGAATAGTGTCTGGGTCTTCCACAATTGTAGCAGTTTCGCTCTCGACTAGAAGATCTTTTGTCATTGTAGGACCTTGACTTGGAACTTCTCTCTTTGCTTCTATTCTTGTAGAATTTGTTGAAGTTCTTCACCATTAAGCTCAATTCTT
Source organism: Triticum aestivum (assembly GCF_018294505.1). Taxonomy (NCBI): domain Eukaryota; kingdom Viridiplantae; phylum Streptophyta; class Magnoliopsida; order Poales; family Poaceae; genus Triticum; species Triticum aestivum. The sequence goes on along the minus strand of NC_057809.1, from coordinate 162,625,976 downwards.
CATTGAAGGTTTGTTTCTCACTTGATGATGTGGGGGCTTCGCATGAGGCTTTGTAAGCACCTCTTGATTTCTTGTGAAGTTCCTCCTTATCCTTGAGTGACATCTCATGAGTAAAAGTTCTTCCAATGACTTCTGTTGGCTTGAGATCTTTGTAATTGGCATCATTTGAATCAATGTGCACACGGTATCATATTTTCCATCCAAGGATCTTAGGATCTTCTTGATGATGAATTTGTCGGTCATCTCTTCACTTCCTAAGCCGGCAATCTCATTTGTGATAAGAGCAAGCCTAGAGTACATTTTAGCGACACCTTCACCATCCTTCATTTTGAACTTGTCAAGTTGACTTTGAAGCACATCCAACTTGGATTCCTTGACGGAGTCGGTACCTTCATGCATATCAATCAAAGTATCCCAAATTTCCTTTGCATTCTCAAGACGGCAGATTTTGTTGAATTCTTCGGGGCACAATCCGTTGAAGAGGATATCACAAGCTTGAGCATTGTATTGTAGCATCTTCAACTCTTCCGCGGTGGCTTCACGATTCGGTTCTCTCCCATCAAAGAATTCACCTTGCAAGCCAACACACACAATAGCCCAAATGGCGGGGTTATGTCCAAGAATATGCATTTTCATCTTATGCTTCCAACTAGCAAAATTAGTACCATCAAAGTAAGGACCTCTACGGTGGTAATTTCCCTCGCTAGACGCCATACTCTCCTAGGTTGTGAAACCAAGGCTATGACCACCAAAAGCTATGGAAATCAAAGCAAATGGAGACCAAAGCTCTGATACCACTTGTAGGATCGAAAGTATATCTAGAGGGGGGTGATTAGACTACTTGACCAAATAAAAATCTATCTTTTTCCCCATTTTAGTCTTTTGCAAATTTTAGCTAACTTAGCACAAGTCTAGCAATCTTAACACAATTCAAGCAAGCATGCAAAGAGTCTATGAGCAGTGGAAAGTAAAGCATGCAACTTGCAAGAATGTAAAGGGAAGGGTTTTGAAAATTCAAACGCAATTGGAGACACAGATGTTTTTGTCATGGCTCCGATAGGTGGTGCTATCGTACATCCATGTTGATGGAGACTTCAGCCCACGGACGATAACGGTTGCGTGAGTCCATGGAGGGCTCCACCCATGAAGGGTCCACGAAGAAGCAACCTTGTCTATCCCATCATGGCCATCGCCCACGAAGGACTTGCCTCACTAGCGGTAGATCTTCACAAAGTAGGCGATCTCCTTGCCCTTACAAACTCCTTGGTTCAACTCCACAATCTTTGTCAGAGACTCCCAACTGACACCTAGCCAATCTAGGAGACACCACTCTCCAAGAAGTAACAAATGGTGTGTTGATGATGAACTCCTTGGTCTTGTGCTTTAAATGATAGTCTCCCCAACACTCAACTCTCTCTCACATGATTTGGATTTGGTGGAAAGAAGATTTGAGTGGAAAGCAACTTGGGGAACACTAGAGATCAAGATTCCTATGGTAGGAATGGAATATCTTGGCCTCAACACATGAGTAGGTGGTTCTCTCTCAGAAAATGTGTATTGGAAGTGTAGGTATGTTCTGATGGCTCTCTCCATGAATGAAGAGTGGGTGGAGGGGTATATATAGCCTCCACACAAAAACTAACCGTTACACACAATTTACAATCTCGGTGAGACTGAAGTGAGAAACTCGGTCAGACCGATTTAGCAAACCTAGTGACCGTTAGGGTTTTCGGTGGGACTGAGATGCAACTCGGTAGGAGCGATATGGTTAGGGTTAGGGCATAACGTAATCTCGGTGTGACCGATTACACAAACTTGGTGGAACCGATTTTGGTAATAAGCTAACCAGAGAGTTGGTCAAGTAAACTCGGTGGGACCGATCGCTCATTTCGGTGGGACCGAAATGTTACAAAAGGGAAACAGAGAGTTTACATTGCAATCTCGGTGGGACCGATCACTCATCTCGGTAGGACTGAAACGTTACGAAGGGAAACAGAGAGATTACAACCCCATCTCGGTGTGACCGAAATCCCTATCGGTCAGACAGATTTGCCTCGGGTTTGTGGCAGTGGCTATGACATCTGAACTCGGTGGCGCCGGATAGAAAGAATCGGTGGGGCTGAGTTTGACTTTTGGTTTAGGTCATATGTGGATGTGGGAAGGTAATTGAGGGTTTTGGAGCATATCACTAAGCACTATGAAGCAAGCAAGCCATTAAGCAACACATCATCCCTCCTTGATAGTATTGGCTTTTCCTATAGACTCAATGTGATCTTGGATCACTAAAATATAAAATGTAGAGTCTTGAGCTTTGAGATTGAGCCAATCTTTTTGTCCTTAGTATTTTGAGGGGTCCACTTTCCTCATCCATGCCATGCCATTCATTGAGCTTTTCCTGAAATATTAATCTTGGAATAGCATTAGCTCAATGAGCTATATGTTGTTAGGAATTACCAAAATCACCTAGGGATAGTTGCACTTTCACCAACCAATCCACCCAGATGTGTGCTAAACTAGCCACCTTATGTTTCCCGTAGATAATATTACTCTTGCAACTTTCATGAATTCTCTCAAACCAAACCACGTCTACGAGCATAGAAAAGTAGTATAAGCATAAGGTAGTAACACCCAAGATTTAAATGTAAGGCAATAGATTCCTACCACATCAACTACTACCCAAATACCCACATGTTCACAATCCTACCCATGCAATGTTTGAGGGTTGAGACTAATGCATACAAACTGGATAATAAAGGGATATGATCAAAGTGTGAACTTGCCTTGTATTGTTGATGAAGATTTTACGCACTCATAACTCCTCATAGTTCTACTCGTCACACTCCGATCAATCTATCATAGGCAAGCAATTGCATACATAAGCACTCATGCAAAAGAATCGAAGAAAAGATCTCGGAAAACTTCAAAACAAGCAATTAACTCTTGCAATAGAAAATAATTTCTACCAGTACAAAAATTGGGTGGATTTGGTCTTATCAGAAAGTTTAGGTCAAGATCTTCAATTAGCAAAAAGAATCCGTTAAATCGGAGTTATAAAACTCGAGTTATGAACAAAAGAAGTTCAAATTCAAATGTGTTTGAAATCAAATTTTACACTTTCTAAAATATGTTTTAGTTTGTTATCTAGACAGAGGGGATCATAACAAAGAAATTGGTGTTGGTTTCGTTGGATTTTGATAAACGGTGTAAAAGTTGTGATCGGTTGAAAACCAGGTTCTAAACTAAAAATAAAAATAGCTATAGGTCCCTGGACACGTGTCAAACTTTTACTGCCTGAAACTATTCGTTATAGAGCTTATTGAGCGAACGTTCACAAATTAGAAGAAAACGGTTTGAAAAGAAAAAAACCAAGATCTAACCTGAGTCGTTGGTGTTCGATCTAACGGACGAGGGGAGGCCGGGGCTTACCGCGGCGGCGACGGTCGTCAGCGTCGGAGAAGATGGCGGCGGGCGGCTCGAGTGCGAGCGGGGCAGCTGCCCCGGTGGTCGGCGGGATCAGGCGGAGGCACGGGGAGGCACAACGCGATGCGGCGGTGACGGCGATGGTGACGGTAGCGGTTGAGGGCGACGAAGTGGAGCGGGCGGCAGTGGTGGATCTCGTCGGAGCGGCGGCGGCTCGAGGGTTGTGGGTTGGAAGAGGAGCAGGGCCCGGGGCAGAGTATTTATAGGAGGGGGGCGAGGTGGCATGGGGAAGGGGCTAGGCGGCGGGGAGTGTTCCGCGGCGGCACGGGTCGCCGGCGGCAGCGGCTTCGCTCGGGACTCTGTCCCGAGCCGAAGATGGGGGCGGTGGTGCGGCAATGGGCCGGCTGGGCCGCGACTTGGCGAACTAGGCCGGCCCGGTCCGGTCGGTCCTAACTCCTTTTTTTTAAACCAGGCAGACAAAAGAATAAAAAAGGAAATAATAAAAATGTAATATAGGCATATTATATATTGAAATTTTCAGAAAAATTTCTATAATAGGAATATTTTTCTAGCATCAAATAAAATCCAGAGAAATTTAAATAAAGCAAACAGTGCTTCTGGTTCATTTAAAAATTAAATAGAAATATTTTAAAATACCAAAATAATTTCAAATTCATTTTTCTCCAATTTTCTGATGTAGGGAATCGTTTTACCCTATTTTCCATATATTTTATTTTTGGAGAAAAATAATTTGAATAAAAACCAAATAACTCCAAATTGAAAATAATTTCAAAGGGACTTTAAATTTGATTATTTTAAACTCCCAACTTATATTTCATACTATTTGAAGAAGTCATTTTATCTTCTCTCATGAAAATCATTGAGTTGCATAAAGTTTCTGAATTTGAAATATTTCCAAATGAAATTCAAATCTTTTCAATAACCCTTTTCATTTATTTAAATGGAAGAATTCATGTCATCTTATCTCTATGTTTTTGTGATGAAATAAATTTGAGTTCATGGAGATCAGAAAGCAAAGTGAAAGTTTGGGAAGTCATTTTATTCCCGCTCATTTAACTTTCACAAGTTTCAAGTTTCACTCAATTTCACACAAGCAACCACACCACAATCAAGCAATCAACTATTTATTTAATATAACATTCCAAAATTTAGAATTTTGGGATGTTACAACCCCGTTTTGCAATGGTAAAGGAAGTAATGCATATAAGGTTCAAGATAGTGGGACATCCTTGTTGGTCTCTAAGAAAGCTGATAAAAACTATATTGAAGACACCGAGACAACCTCAAAGTCATATCTTGATGTAATGTTCGAGTTACTGGCTACTATTGTTGGCACCAGCTCTTCGAACTCGCTGCGTGAATCAGTTCGGCTTCTTGAGTCTCAACTTCAAGTTGAAAGACATCGATCAGATATTATGCGACAGAAAGCCGAAGGACTAAGGAAGTCCCTGTAGAATTCAGATGCATACTTTCTGGTGCAACTGCAAGTGCTGGAGGATTTAAGCGCCAAACAAGAGAAAGTTAATAAGCTTGCTAAAAGTCTTGACAGCATTATGGGTACCCAGGATATTGTTTCTTGAGCTCTTCTGAATTGGTTTTAGTTCTAGACTTGTTTTGCTGCAGCGTTTATTTGCACTTGTCGCCAACTTTGACAACTAGTGTGTATGATATGCTGCTTTGTTCCCTATATTTGCACTGGTGGCGAACTTTGATGACCAGTGGATTTGACATGTGTAATAGATGTGATAGCCTAGCGTAAGTTGCGTGCTTATTTATTTCCTTGTTGTCTTGTTTATTTGTTTGCTTGTAGTCAGTGTAGTTCTTTTTCCCCGGTTTGCTAGTGGCCGCAATAACCTATTTTTTAAAACTAGGCCACAATAACCATGGGCTACATATTTGCAGTAGTTACCATGGGCCTCCTACGGGCCGTAAAAATAATGGGCCTTCTACGGGACATAGAAACAATGGGCCTTCTACGGGCTGTAGCATCAATGGGCCTTCTACGGGCAGTAGAAACAATGGGCCTTCTACGGGTTGTAGCATCAATGGGCCTTCTACGGGCCGTATGATCGATTGGGCAAACATGGGCCAATAATAGACCGCATTATGGGTCGTAAGTGGGCTAGATTTGGAATCATCCATTCATGGGCGGACAATAGTAGGCCATCGTTAATCGTCTGTATTTGATGACGCTATGAGAATGGACCAACGGATTAACGGGCCGCAAACGGGCCGATTGTAACCACGGGCTAAATTTGTCCCACAAGCAGAGAAGGCCAGTAACAGGCCGTAAGTAACCGAATGTTGGAAGTGAGCCCAAGAATAAATGGGCCCTGAGAAGGTCGAAAGATAACACGGGTTGGAAATGGCCCAATGGAATAATGGGTCGTTAATGGGTATAAAGTGGTACACTATTCATTGTGGGCCAGATTCACCACGGGTCGTTAACCGGCCAAGAGTTACAAATGGCCTCGTATGGGCCAAAATACATCATGGGCCATAAATGGGCCAGAAGTTACAATGGGCTAGAATCATATTGGACGTCCCAGCTGAAGCTACTGGACTTAATTCCGATAGGCGGTAACGGGACGTGAGTTAGCGGGCCGTAAATGGGCTATATACGAACTGGCCATTAACAGGCCTTCCGTGGGCCGGCCCGTTACCTTTTGACCAAGTCAAATGGGTCGGCCTTTTCACCAGAATGAGCCTTTGTTGGGTCATGGCACGTGTCGACGTATCATATGCGCCTCCTGTCCAATTAATGGATGACATCTGTCCCGACGGTGAGCCAACACGTGTTTCCTTCGGCCAATGAGAATTTTACACGTGGAAAATCCTTATTGGTCTGGGCTGTTAGCGGGTTATCGGATCCAAAACCGGACCCGATAGCTTAAAGGCGGCCCGTTACGGTGGATGTCACGTGTCGGTCACCCTTGACGAAAGCACTTCCATGATGCACCATTTATCGTCATGGAAGTGGACACTTCTGTGATGATAATTTTGGTAATGTCATGGAACACTTCTACGACAGCACATGTATGACTATCTTGATTCTGTCATAAAATTGTCATGGATGTACATGCATGACAGAAATGTGACCTACTGTGACAAACATGTATCATCACGGAAGTGTATTTTTTGTACTGCTTGAGTGATTGGGACATGAATATGACACATGAGTATTGATTTGTATTGCATGAAAACACTAATTCATGAAATAGCAATAGTTATTCTTGTTTACACATTTTGATATTACTTTCTTGTTATCAAACATAGATTATTGCTTTGAATCATTTTTGTCTTGACATCACACAATATTACATAATTTGATCAAGATTATGATGGGTAGCATTCAACATTAAAAAATATCTTTCTTTAGCATATGCCTACTAAAAAATTAGTAGGAATTAATCTTGGGGATGTTGATACGTCTCAAATGTACTGCTACTTGTGACCTGCGTTGGGATTTTCCCTGAAGATGAGGAGAGATGTAGTACAGTAGAGATAAATATTTCCCTCAGTGAGAACCAATGTTTATCGAACCAATAGGAGAACCACGCAAATTCCTGTCTTCAACACCTGCACACACAAAAGCAAATACTTGCACCCAACACGGGCAATAGGGTTGGCAATCCCCTTGAACTCGTTACTTGCAACGATCAAATCTTGTATAGGTAGATGGGTAAATTGCAAACTAAAATAAAAGTAAATAAATTGCAGTAAAGTATTTTTGGATTTTATAATATGATTAAAGTAGACCCGGGGGCATAGTTTTTACCAGAGGCTTCTCTCTTGAACACATAGCATACAATGGGTGAACAAATTACTGTTGGGTAATTGATAGAAAAGTGCATAGTTATGACATTATTCATGACAATGATCATGTATATAGGAATCATGTCCGAGACAATTAGAACGACTCTTGCCTGCCTTTACTACTATTACTCCACCAATCGACCGCTATCCGGCATGCATCTATGGTATTAAGTCCATGACAAATGGAGTAACGCCTTAAGAAAGATGACATGATGTAGACAAAGTAAAGCAAATTAATATGAATAAACCACGTCGTTTTACCCTTGGTGGCAATAATACAAATACATGTCATGTCCCCTTCTGTCACTTGGATATAGAGCACTGCTAGATTGAACCCATCACAAAGCACCTCTCACACTAAAGATAAATCATTCTAGTTGGTCAAACCAAACAGATAGATCGGAGAGATACAAAACTATATCAATCATGCATAATAAAGTTCAGAAAAGACACAATTACTTTCAATGAATAATCTGATCATAAATCCACAATTCATCAGATCCCAACAAACATGCCGCAAAAGAAGATTACATCGGATAGAATTCCAAGAAGATCCTGGAGCACATGGTATTGGAGATCAAAGAGCAAGAAAAATCAATCTAGCTACTAGCTATGGACCTGTAGGTCTATGGTGAACTACTCACGTATCATCGGAAGGCAGCAAGGATGATGTAGAAGCCCTCGGTGATCAATTCCCCTTTCGATAGAGTACAAAAAAGGTCTCCAGATTGGATCGTGGAATAACACAAGCTTGTGGTGGCGGAAAAAGTGTTTCGGGTGGCTCTCTGGTGTTTTGGGAATATTTTGGAAATTATAGGGTTGTAATTAGGTCAAGGGGTGCTACAGAGGTATGCTACTTGTGAACTGCGTTGGGATTTCCCCGAAGAGGAGAGGACGATGCGGTACATTAGAGATAAGTATTTGCCTCAGTTAGGAACCAAGGTTATCAATCCAGTAGGATAACCAAGCAACAACTCGTTAGCAGCACCTGCACACAAACAACGAATCCTTGCAACCTAACGCGAACAAGGGGTTGTCAATCCCTTGAAGGTTACCAGCAAGATTAAATTGTATAATTTTTGATAGATAGATCAGACAAAAATACAAAATAAAATAAATAAAATAAAAATACAACAAGGTATTTTTGGTTTTAACATATGATAAAAGATAGACCTGGGGGCCATAGTTTTCCCTAGAGGCTTCTCTCTTGAAAATAACATACGGAGGGTAAACAAATTACTATTGGGTAATTGATAGAAGAGCAAATAATTATTATGATATCCAAGGCAATTATCATATATAGGCATCATGTCAGAGACAAGTAGACCAAAATGATTCTGCGTCTACTACTATTACTCCACACATCGACCGCTGTCTAGCATGCATCTAGTGTATTAAGTTCATGAAAGTTAGAGTAACACCTTAAGCAAGATGACATGTTGTAGACAAGATAAACTCACATGAATAAACTCCATATTTTTACCCTTAATAGCAATGACACATATGTATCATGTCCCCTTCTGTCATTGGGATTGAGCACCGCAAGATTGAACCCATTACAAAGAACCTCTCCCATTGCAAGAAAAATCAATCTAGTTGGCCAAACTGAATCAATAGATAGGAGAGAAATATGAAGCTATAGTAATCATGCATAAAATAGTTCAGAGAAAACTCAAATAATATTCATGGATAGATTTGATCACAAACTCACAATTCATCAGATCCCAACAAACACACTGCAAAAAGTCATTACATCGAATAGATCTCCAAGAACATCAAGGAGAACACTGTATTGAAGATCAAAGAGAAAGAAGATGCCATCTAGCTACTTGTCGTGATGGGTGCACAGAAGAAGCCATGGGATGGCTAAAGAGAGGAGGAGGCTCGAGGGCACTTGTGGGATCCAGAGGCGAGGTCGGCATGAGCGAGTGCGGGGCGCAAGACATACCCAGGTTCGGGGCTCTCCGGAGAGATAATACCCCTAGTCCTGCCGAGTGTGGTTTATATGTTCTAGTACAGGGTTGCTCCTAGAGCTGTATTGAGGAAGAAGGGAGGCTGGCCAAGGCTTAGGTAGTCCCTCCTTATTAGGTGTAGCTAGCTAGGTGTGTGTGGCCCATATGCATGAGGGCTCCTGGGGGTTTTATAGGTCAACCCCACAGGGGTACAATGGTAATGTTACAAGGTCATGGGGCCAGGTTGTCAGCGTCTGGGAACTCGGTGCTGGGACCCGCCAGGTTCCCCGGGCACGGGACCCATCGGGTACGGGGGCAATGTTTGTCGTCTTGTCAATCGTCAGGGCGTGGCTGAGTTGAGTCGGCTGTAGTGGTGCTCTGTCAGGTCGCCGCTTGCTAGCGTCATGGCTGATGACGGGTGCACTGTTGCCATGCCGAGCCTGGTCAGCGGCTAGGTGGGGGACACTGTTGCCTCATCCGGCTGACCAAAGGCATGGGCGGGGCACTTGGCTTCGGTCATCAGTTGGTGGTGACTCGTCCCATCGTACGGCTGGGATGGGACGGCTGCTGACCCTTGGCCAGGTTGGAGTGCACGCCCAGGGGGAGTTGGCTTGTTGGATAAGTCTTGGTTCGCCGGCTCGGCCGCCTTGGGCTGGCTTGTTGGAGAAGTCTTGAGGATTAGGCCGGGATGAGGGGGCTTGGCCGGGTCGAGCGACCCGGCCGAGCGCGAGCCGTCTTGATCGGCGATGCCGGCCCCGTTGTTTTTCCAAAGGATCGGGGTACCGTTGCCTGCCCGGGGTCCATCCCCCCGAAAGTAGTCCCTGAAGCTGCGAAGGTCCACCGTGTTTGGATGGAAGGGCCTTCGCAGTTTCCCCTTTGAAGGAGGTGAATCTTGAGGCTGTCGGGTCCGGCAACACCCACTGTGTGCCGGCTTCCGGAAGCCGGATCGCGTCGTCTTGATAGTGGTGGGAAACCGAGGAGTCCACCGAATCTTGGAGACAATCTTTCAGGCCTGGCGCGGGTGCCATGTGGCGTCCGAGAGCCGAAGGGGCCTGACAGGCCACGCACGCGATAGGACAGGGCGATGCACAGGGGCCCGTGGCCACGCGCCTACGGCCCACGTGCGCGGATTTATTGCGGCGTCTGCGAGTCGGTTGCCATTCTCGTGGCAGTTATTGCGCGCGTACATGCGCAGTTATTGCGGGGAAGTGGGGGATGAGGGAGTCCTGGACTAAGGGGTCCTCGGGCGTCCGGCCTGTTAGCCATGGGCCAGACTCACTACAAGGATACCTCCTATAAAGCAACACATATTCTACATCGTTTTGATTATTCGTTGCAAAATTCATAGTAGATACGCATATAAGCGGTGTAGGATATGCGTTGCAGACTTGCAGCTCGTCGCCCTGTTCATGGTGCAACAGATCTTGTATGTTGCGCGATATTTGTTGCAAATTGTATCTATTATAATACTCCAAATATACATTATTAAAAATAAAAATTAATTCAGCACAAAAAGAAATTAATTAGACACGCCCGTACACATAATGAATGTGGCGCGGAAATCTTTCTTTTAGGGATATGCCCGTACACATATGTCCGTGCATTGCAACGGGAGAGTTCTTTTGCAAGAAGCATCGGGAGAGATAATTGATGTGTCCATCAAAACGTTCTCCACAACAGTGGCGCGACAGAGCGGAGAATTGTGGTGTTCTCGTGGGTCATGTTTGGTCCACGAGATGTTTATAGTAGTGGGGTTGGTCCGAGTGACGGCCACTACCCGACTCATGCCTTTTTTCCCTTCACGTCCACCTCCTTATCGAGGTTATGGTGACCTCCCGATTTCTTTAAAAACATATCAGCATTTTTTTGGAAAAAGCGTTAATTTCTGGAAAAGGCAAAAAAACTTGAAATAGGAAGATTTTTTTAAAATTCACAAAATATTTTTTGAAAATAAGACCATTTTTAAGGCGGAGAAACGGATATTTTTCGAATTTGTGAAACATTTTTTTAAATGGAAACTTGTTTTGAACTTTCAAAACCATTTTGAAAAATGTGTTTTTTATCACGAACATTATTTTGAAATTGTAAACATTACAGAAAAGTATTTTTAGAATTACTATTAATTTTAAAATGAAATTTATTTCGTAAGTCTCGAAAAAATTGGATTTTTTTAAAATGCGAACATTTTTTTAATTTCGAGAAAATTTTTAACCAAAATATAAATTTAAAGTTCCAAATAATTTTGAAAATTTGATTTTTTTTTGGAAATTCTAAGATTTAACGAAAATTATTACAAGAAACGAAATTTATGAGAAAGGAAAATATATCTTGGAAGGGAAATTTGAAAAATAGAAAAAAAACACAGAAAAAAGGAAATGGGCCGGCCCAACATTGGGTGACAGATGGGAAGCTCCAACTATATGTGGCTCTGTGCGACAAATAAGGTTCCCCAGCAGCATGCGCAGGATATAAAAATGTGGGGCTTTTCTGGGCCTTAGCGCGTGCAGCCCACGTACAAAATTCTAGACAAAACTCTTTTGTTTTCTTTTTTAGCAGGTGGACCACAAAAATTTAGTACCACCTTGAATATAAAAAAAAATATTTTCAACGATGAATGGATGAAAAAATTGGCGAAAGGCACTTTGCTTTATTAGTAGGTATAGATATAGATATAGATATAGATATAGACTAGTACAAATGCCCGTGCTTTGCACCGGGCGATAAAAAAGGCACATATGTCATTGTGCATTATTTTTATATCTAATTTTAATAAACGTCTATAATGAGGTCAAACATGGAAAATCCTTATTTTTAATAAAAGATAACGTTTCACAAAATTGGAACTCTTTTTAAGAATATTTAACACATTTATGAAAATAACATTTCTCTAAAAAAGAACATTTTTACGGAAAAAGTACATTTTTTGAATAGAAGTCTTTTATGAAAAGAATGTTTTTTGTGTTTTACGTTTCTAAATGGACTTTGTTAATGTTTTTTGTTTTATGTTTCTAAATGAACTTTGTTTTAGTAAAAATGGAACATTTTTGGGAATTTTCAATTTTTTAAAATGTGAATATAATTGTTTGAAACAAAAATAGTGTGAACATTTTGAAGCTATTTTTACTGTGTAAAAAAAATTACAACTATTTTTTAGAGCATTTTTGTTGACTTCTACAGGTGGTTGTTTGGTTGGAAAGAGTTTATTCTTTTTTTTGGCTATTTGGGCTTGGTCCAAACAAATTACTTGACGTTAACTTTTATTAAAAGTAACAACCAATTGTTTCGCCCAAGCAGTATATATTAAAAGGCGACAATACTACTTTTTGCCGAACAATACACCACTGCAATCATGGAAGTCCAATTAATGATTTACACTGAAACTGAATCCATTATTGAATATATGCACACGACACCGATAAGACAATTTTGCCATCCATGTATAGAATTAAACTGCAGCAGACTGTTTGATTAGGGTCGTGCAATGATCTGCAGCATAAACTATCGTCCACAGAGTAGTTTCAGAGCAAATAAACTGTAACTTTCTGAATTCTATTGACCCGTATGTTTGTCAATGGTGGTTCTACTCATAGGGTCTATATAGCTCAACATTAGCAGTTACAACACCTCATCATATATTGGGTCTTCAACAGAAGCAAACACATGGTCAAAGTGTTCCTAAGATTGATGGTTTCTGAACTCTGTATCTGCTATTCTATAAGTTTTTTTTTTTGAAAAATGTATTCTATAAGTTAGCCATGAACAAGGTTTGCTTTCTGTGAAGGAATATAAGAGCACCACGGCAGCAACTGAAGGGTTTGATTTCAGTCAAGAAATATAGCATTACATCAATAGCAAAACATGATGATATTTGTGGAAATAAAATAGTAAGAACACTGCAACTGCTAGTAAAAGCAATATTATCCAACATGATAATTTGAACCAGCACATAGGACCACCATCAACCACATCATACTGTTAAAGAGTAGTACATGTCTAAATTTTATGAAAGCTAGAAACTGAAAGTCATTTACAGCCAACAATTTGTAATTGAACCTACTGGTCTACATCCAAAGAATTATGAGATGCCATTTCTTTTCCTACATACTCCTGTGTAGCACCAGGGATGCCAGCTTCTTTTTTCAGAAATAGCACACATGCCCTGTTTTGAGAAAATGGAAGTTAGCACCACCAAGTAAATCAATCTTGAAAAAATAATAGAGTTTCGAGATGTGCTTACATTATCAATTTACACAAATGTATGCCATATCTTTTCTTACAGATTCATATTGGAGAATAAAGTTGTCCCAGAATAAAGTTATTAATATGAAACCTTATGAATCGTATTTCCTCAAATATGTACGTCTCCCAGCCGCGCCCTACCACCTCTCTTCCGTCCATTTTAGATGCTTCGTCATTCGCCACACCGCCGCCGAGCCGCCGCCGTCAATTTCTTTGAAAAATTTCATAGATAGATAGTGCACAAAAAGAGAACAGATTCATAAGAAAACTAATGTATGCACCTGTCCTATCTCCCAAGAATCGAACTTCTGCGGTAAATTAAAACTAACACATACCAAGGCTATCCAACAGCACATAGTAGTGACAAATCTGAACCGGGTCCTCTTTCCTTAGGATCTGATATACCTTCAGGCTGATTAACTCTGCTAGGTCTTCTCTGAACTCTGAAAGTCTAAATCAACTCATGCGCAACTTTTGACGATGGAAATGGAGTGGCGTCACAAGATTCGATCCTTATCCTGCTATATAACTGTAGTAAAGTTAAAGCAAATAAGCTAAGAAGTTGGATAGCAAGATGAAGGTGCACCACACCATCCAATTCTGAATAAGTGGCTGATGGTTTTCCTCATTGAATCCATAAGGAGCATGCTTTTCTATCCTTGAACTAAGCTGAAACTCAAGAGATCTAAAATCTGAACGAAAGAACTTGATTTCTTGGAAGGAGGGCGACTACACCAGATCGAGTAGCCTCGCCCGTGCATCACCAAAGCTGGGGCATACATGGAGCCGTGGCATTTGCGACGCCCAGCAGTAGGGTCACATCTCATCCCCATCAACTCAAATCAAAACAGAAGGAGCAAACAAAACAGGTATCCAAATCACACTCATCGCCACTCTGGTAATCACAGGCTAGCCATGGCTTCAGAAGTTGTCGTCACTCTCTGCGTGCCTCACTGCAGAGCTGTAGGAGCTAGGCTTCCACCGCAGCTGGTGTGCGTGGAGGGTGAAGGCTTACAGGAATGCCGTGTGCTGGGTGAGCAAGAAAGGATGTGGCATGCTCATACAGTGGGTCATCCGGCAAAATATCTATTGTGAAATTTAAGCAGAAAATCAATATGTAGTTGTGTTATTTCTAGTTCAGTGCATAAACTAATTTATCTCTCAAATAAAACCAATGATTAACTGTGTGAAACAACATTTAGATAGAAAACATTATATCTCAAACATTGTACCAGTTTGTGGTTTAATCTATCAACAAAACCAATGGTATATGTTGCTTCCCTTATTGACAGTATCATCACATTGCGGAAGGGACAAATTACTAACTGATAAACACTGTGTACCGGACAACAATGGCATTCAGAAAAATCCTTTGCCTTCACGTGTGTGCAGTACAGGACATATGTGCGATTTGTCCCAATCATGCTCCAAGGATCAATGTGATTTTCAGACTAAATAAAAGGACATGCAACTTCTTTGTTCTTCCAGGAACTGCATATATGAATATATGCAAGGCACGGTGATTTCTTCTAATGAAAATCGGAGAGGGAGCTCTCTTTATAAAAAAAAGGAACTGAATATATGTCAATTCTAGAACTTAAATTTGCCGCAGGTGATTACTTTGCTCCCCATGAAAATCATTGTAAAATTGTACCCTTTTAAACTAACACTTCTCCTATTTGGATAGAGTGCTCCATCTCTTGGAATTCATCCAAACTTGTATGTACGCAATTAGCTAAGGTCATACAATGCATGCTTACCTGCCGTCCAGTGGCTGTTGCTGGAGTACTCTGGAGGCCTGCGAGCATGGAGGAGAACCAGAAGTGTTATCTACAGCGCCAAAGCACCTACAACAAAGCAAACACGCATCGCCTCCTCGCGACCCAAGCACCACAACAATGACAGAGAGAAGAACGCCCGCGCTTACCTGGCGAAGATGGACGGCGACCCCTGCGCCGGCGCATCAACCTCGGCCTAGTACAGGCTGGCGACGCGGATCTGCATCCCTGCACCTATGGACGGGTCGGAGCTCTCCCGCCGCACCGCCGGTGAGGCTTGTGTAGAAGGCACCGCCGGTGAGGCTTGTGTGAAGGGCGCCGCCAGCCTCAGCTCCCGTCTTGGATCGATCCCCTCCTCCTTCCCTCGTGCGCCACACCAGGAGAGGAGCGCTGCGCCCCAGCTCCTCTTCATTGAGCCGCCTCCTGCCCCGAGCCGAGAGCTCGCACTGCGCCCCACCGAAGGCCGACCCGGTGCGCCCCAACCGATCCTTCGGCTGCAAACTCCGCGAGGAAGGCGTCGGCGGCGGCGGTGCGCCCGCTCGTGCGTGGGGAAGAGGAAGGGGATCTGCCCTGATGTGTTTGTTTGAAGGACTGCGGGTTGAATATACTAAAGGACATGGACATTTTTGCAAAAATGAATCGTTATCTCAGTTAGCCAGTTTTAAAAGGACTGTGGGTTGAATAACTAAAACATCAGGGACTTTTTTGCAAAAACGCCGACGACGTACGGCCAGAAGCGATCGCTGGTTTATTAGTAGGTAAGACTAGCAAAAAGACCCGTGCGTTGCAACGGGAGAAAAATCCTCTCATATCGCTAGCTTGGTCAGTTGGACAAACTATGCGTGTCCGGTTGGCAAATTATCAGATCGAACCCTCCCATCAGCAATTTTATTATTTGCCAGCTCTTCGACCTGGGCTACAGTGCGTCGCCAGATCGAACCCTCCCATCGGCAAGCTCTCCGGACCTGGGCCACAGTACGCCGCCATGTGGACTTCCTCCGTTGGACCAAAATGGATGGCAAGTAACGAAACCAAATAGCATACGTGAAATTAATTGAAGCGGGACCAAACAAAGCGGGACCAAACCAAGAATATCACCTCCCTTTAATATTTAATATAAAAATATAAATATATAAGGTAAGAATAAATAAATAAAATTAGGTAAAGATAAAGAAATACTTCACACCAAGTTAAAAACTATGAACATTTTTAGAAGATCATTTGAGCCTTACTTCTATTTTATACAATTGCTTTTCAAAATTCCTTTTTGAGCCTTTGGAAAAATACCATGCCTTTTTGTACTTCAATTTTGGTCCCCAGACTTTGCCAATAATTCTTTTATCACTTTACCAGCCTCCACAAAAATTCAAATGAGTTTGAGTTTAAACCTTGCATTGCCCATTTGTATTTTTCTTGGAACAAGCACATTTTTTCGAGTCCAGGAAAATAGTACCTTCCCAAAAGATAATTCCTAACCCTCTCTCTTTTATAATATTTCTCTATTTATATTTAATAAATAGAAAAAGGTATGATTTTTTTAGTAATCTAGAAAAAAGATAGGAGAATTGGGGGAGAGAGAGAGAGAGAGAGAGAGAGAGCAACAACTAAACCGGCTGGCCCATTTGGCCTAAGGCCCAGCCCAGGCGTACCTTAACCTAGCTAGCAGATCGATCCCCTGCCTCAGAAAAATAGATCGATCCCCTCGCTCTCTTCCACCTCACGCCGTCAGGGAGGCGCTCCATGCGCGCGCCCGATCCGCGGCACCCGCCAGTACAGCCCGACCCCGGCGAGGCTGCACCACCCTCGACCTCGCTATTCCTCACCTCAGCTCTCCTCCTCCCATGTTGCATCGTGCCACCATGTCCGAGCCGCTCGCCTCCGTTCCGATGACGCCTGTGGACAGCACCGCCGTGCGTGCACCCTGCACGGCGCTGCCGCACCTCCTGCTCCTGCTGCCGTCTGCTGCAGCAAGCCGCCGCCTCGTTTCCCCTCCTTTCTCCCGTTTTCTCCTCCCCCCATCTCCCCGTCTCCTTTCTGGCAGGAGCCTAGATGCCATGAATTCGACCGGGAAGTCGCGCTTCAGCTTTAATCATCGTCACCGGCGACCTCCGTGGTCACCGTCCTCCTCTGAATCCTCCCCAACCCGTGCCACGCACGGATCCATTCGCTGCAAGCTCCAGTCGTCGCCGCCGTTCTGCAGATCGCGGGTTGAATAGACGAAAACATAGGGTCCTGTTTGTAAATTTGAAACATTTTTCTGATTGACTAAAACCTGTAGTGCGGGTTGATTTTATGGAACTATAGGGGGTTTTCTGTAAATATGCGCGACGAACGACCAGAAGCACTCCGTGCTTTATTAGTAGGGAAAGATAAGATAAGATAAGATATAGATGTGACGCGAAAATCCGTGCTGACCGTCCGAGCAAAACCAAATTGTGCGAAGTCCACCACTTTTATTCTCTGATCCAGATTGATATTCTCCTTCAAGTCCGGATCGATCTAGGTCTACTACGACACAAATCGCTCATCCAATCTCCCCTCGCTGAGCAGGAAGGCTGGAAGGCGGCGACGACCCAGGTAGCGGCGGGAAGGCGGAGACGGACAGGGGAACGGCGGCTTTGCGTGCAGCGAAGAAGGGAGAAGCAGCAAGGCCGCGGTAGGAAGGCTGCAAGTCGTCTGCTAGCATTCCCTACTCCTCTGCCCGCCCCTCCAGCCTGCCCGCTGGCGGCGCTCTACTCCTTCGGCTACCCATCTTCTCCTTCACCGTGTACGACGGCGAGACTAACCTCCGCGGTAACCCTCTTCCTCCCTTATTCCCATCTCCTCTCATCCAGTCACCTACTTGTGGGCACCTCGAGACATGGCCGTGGGATGTAGGGGGATTTGGTAGATGATGAAGGGATGGATCGTCAGATTGGAGAGATGGATCCATTCCCCTTTGTTTGTGATTAAATCATTTGAGAGAGGAGCTTCGGGGTTATTATAGTTTCAGAGATGTACTCTACCATCAGGGCTATGTTCAGTTGTTTGGGATTTGTTCCCAACAGGGAATTAATCACCATGGGGTTTGTGTGAAACCTCTGTTTATCACTCTAATCTCTGTTGGGGTTTGACCCATATCCCTCTTAATCCCTGTCAACTTCATTGTTGTTCGGTTGGTCAGGGCTTGAACAAAATTTGTACAGGAATACAGTTTAAACGTTGCACTAAGTAAACATTCATATCTGAATTCAGTTTGTACCAGGAATGTTTGAAATATTCAGAAAATGTAGTGCAAGCATTGCACTGAGTAAACATTCATCTCTGAAACTAACAATTAATTTCTATTTCTAATGTGAGTTAACATTCAGGGAATGTATTCCTCCCCCCTTCTATTTCTAATGCGATCCCTCACTGTCATATCCATTGCGAAACTAATAACATTTAAGTTCTAGTTTTAGTATAGAGTACATGTATATATGGGAGTAAGTCAACACAAGTGAGCATATCAGAACAATGACCCTAATCTGTAACATAATAGGAAAATATATGTTTTAATTTACACAAGAGTCTTCAAAAATTATAACAGATGCCTGCTAAACTTAACGACGACTTTAGGAATCTATATCGAGTAGTACTCTGAATCTACTGTCAGTTTTTCTATCCAAATTTGCATAAGAAGGACAAGATGAGAGACGATGGCATGAACCTCTATATTTTCATATGTTAAGAGTAATACTTGGACCTATCTCCAATTTGTTGGAGTACATACACTTATGTCATTTGTTGACAAGAAGATTATATCTACTTCAGAGTATTTTCTGAAACACAAGTGGAAAATAATGCACCTTGATTAAACTTCTTGTTAACTTCCATTTGTTTCCCTTAACATGTGAATGCCTCTCTGTTTCCTTGAAGATCAATGCTTTTGTTTTATTTTTGCTCGAGTGTTTGTTGTGTTCAACTCAGCTCAGTTCGTTGCCGGTTTCAGTCAACCAAGAAAGAAAAAGGAAATCCTTGACTTTTTGTGTATATTTCGTATGTCGTATGTTCAGAATATTTTTGCTTTTAGTGAATTGTTAGATCAAAGGATTCAAATTTGTACAACATGGTTCCAGGTGTTTGGGAATAGCTGAACTTTGGCAGCTGCTGCTGGTGTTGTATCATGATGGAAATTCAGTCGATCAGCAATTGAATTTGACTATTTGAACATGCTAGCTGCTGTCGTACAAGAGGTGAAGGGTAGTTATACTGTTTACTGCTTGTGATGTACTATGTGTTCACAAATTTTACCTAGATGTATTATGTGTTCACAAATTTACATTCATTCTGTGAGACTGTGACGCTGGACACAATACCACAATAAAGGTCAGCTTCCAATGTGATTCTGTTATTTACATTCTTAGTATCATTGCCACAACCTATGTCATCTTAGACATGAAACTTACTACTCTAGTGCTTCTGCATGCAGGTTTGATGGATAAAGCAAGTCACCGATCTGAAAATGTGGAGCCTAGTTGAAGTGATGAATTCATTACTGTTATTTTTTATTTTATGTCCATGTACTTTATAATTTGAACAAGAAGATTTGTAGGTGTGACTGCCCTAAAGTGTCCATACTAGATCTCAAATACGTTGGTGTTGGTTGTGCTGTTTCCTAAACACTCTTACACATGTTACTGTCAAAGAAAAAACATTCTTACACATGTTCATATGTACCTACATCCGGGTTGTTGCATATCTCATAATCATCATAGAAGTGTTAAATTGGCTGGTTCCATGAAATCGATCAATACATTGGTGTTGGTTGTCTCCTTGCCAATATATCATGAGGGCATCTCTAACTTGGAGGGGAACAACAATGGAGTGTTAGTGTTAATCTCTTTGCACCAGAATAATGTAGCTGCAGCTTTTCTTCAATTAGCTGTAGCGTTTATTTAGTTAATTGTGCTTTTCTTCAGTTAGCACGGCAAATACCCTGTTCAGCACGTCGCAAATAATCTTTCTTGTGTTGTGCACGTCTCTGTTCTTTGCCACTCTGATTCGCGTGAGTTGAATTCAGTTCATCGTTGATCCATACCGTGAGTCGATCCTAGCCTGATTTCCAAAGCATACCGCAAACGTCTGGTCACATTTTGAATGGAATTTAACAAAAAAGATGATGCAAATTAAAATAAAATGAACAATTTTTATTGAAACTTAAATATTCGTTCCATACAGCCGGACTATATATTGCCCAGACAATTAAAACTTCTAAAAAACTTAACCTCCCCTATACTTGATGGTGATCTCATACGCCTGGCCGGTGGCACCTCCGTTGTTGTCGTCGGAGTCGGGCTTCCAGCGGCAGAAGAGAGAGAGCGGAGTCACGGTAAGGATTCCCGACCGCCGCCTGGAGCTCATGGATGATCCTGTTCACGTGCTCGGCCGCGGCCACCAGGGACATGGGCGCAGGGAGAGACAGGCGGCGGCACGGTGATCTCGCATGGAGACCACTGCTTGCCGTACTTCAGCATCTTCTTGTTGAGGCGGTGGAGACGATGCTTTCTCATCTTCGGTGTGATCTTCGACTGGTCGACGACCCAGTCCATCACGTCTAGTCACATCTCTCTGACAAATGTCACACGCGTATAGTCCGCATGCGGCGCGGGCAGCGCTCTCATCCAGCCCGCCGCTTCAATGCCTGTCCCAATGACAACCCGTGTCCGCTCCGGGCCCGCATGGATGTAGCGTGCAGAGCGGATGTGCGTTTGCGCAGAAAAGGGGCCGACGCGGGAGATGTTTTTGGGCGGTTTCGGACTGTCCATGCGTACGTGGCGGCGGTCCGGGCGCCCGCAAAGGTACCCATTTGTTTGCATCTGGTTTGCGAGATTTCGGACTACCTGAGTGCTCCGTGGACCAATGGGATACCATGCTGGATGGCAAACTATGTCAGGACATGTACGTTGATCTGGACGTTTGCGATATTTTGAGGGTCCACATTAGCGCTGACCCCCAAAATGGATACACTCTTTATCCGTAGACTGATCCGAGCTGGTCCACAAACAGTGATGCGATAGCTGGCCATACAACCATATTCACATCCATTTCGAAAACAAATTAGAACGAATCGGACGAATTTCACCAAACACGACGCAATTCATTAAAGTTCATTCGTAGTTTACATAAAACTTAGGATATTTCATCCATTTTACTAAAAACTAAAAAAACACTAGGTTAACTTGTAGCGGGCAGTGACCTGTACGTATGGTTACCTTGACCGGTCGTACTACCGTCGCCGTCCGTGTTGTCCTTTGAGCGGCAAAAGGGCGCTAGGGTGCGATAGCCCTGCCCGGCTGCCGCCTGGCGCTCGCAGAGGAGTCGCTCTGCTTCCTCTTGCACCGCGCGGAGGGCCTCCACGGCCAATGCGGGCCCCGACCATGGTGCTCTCGAGCGGTAGCGAACGTGTGTCATTTAGCGACCACTCTTTGCTGATCCTAGCGAGCAACCTATTCCAGGCGGCGGCGGCGGCGGCACCCCTCGACCTTCTTCGCGTTGGTGAAGGAGCAGTCACGGATCATAGCCTCTGCCAGGTTTAGGTCCTCGCGGACCCAAGCACATGCCTCGTCGAAATTGGCAAACACGGAGCGGCCCGCCGCGTTGCACTACTCCGGTCATGTTGCCTGCCCGGTCGCCCTCTGCTCGGCCGACGTGATGGCCCGCGATGAGGAGTCGGCTCCGCTGCGGCCACTGAGGTAATGGAGGAGGCGACGTGCGGCTTTGCAATCGCCAGCGGCACCTCCTCCTTGACGGACTTCCCGCGCCAGTTGTGGCATTGTGGCAATGCCGGTAGGTCGATCCAGGCATAATGGTTGTGCGACGACGAGGACGGCTCCACCTTCATGCGACACCCGATCTAGACTCCGCAGTTGCATGGGGAGGGCTCCTCCATAAACTGATGGGGTACTGTGTTGGATGGCAAAATGTGTCCGGACCGCTTGGTCCGGATGGATGTGAGTGGTTTAGGGATCTAGTTGGAGATGCCCTTTGACCTCATATGCACTCCCTCCATTCCTAAATATAAGTTCTTTGTTTTTTTTTTTGACATGGAAAAGCTCTTCCATTAAACAGTTTGCCGAACAATGTCATCGGCAACCAAGTCCTAGGCAAAGGTAGGAGCACCGCCCGGCCATACGGCTTGGGGTTCGGTGACCATCTTCATCCCAAATGCCGCTAGGGCGTCCACCACTTTATTACAATCTCTAGGAGCGAAAACTACCGAGAAAAAAGAGAATCTCTAAAAAGACATGTACTCCGTCCGTTCCATAATATAAGAACGTTTTTGACACTACACCAGTGTCAAAAACGTTCTTATATTATGAGACGGAGACGTTTTTGACACTACACTAGTGTCAAAAACGTTCTTATATTATGGGACGGAGGGAGTATTTAGGAACAGAAGGAGTAGGTTAGAACATGGAAGCTAAGAAATTTGTTGTGTTTTGGATTAATTTTTTCTATTGTTTGAGCAATAGAATTCATTTTTTACTTCCATACATGTTGCACTAAAATTGTACAAACATAGAAGAAGCATATTCTGTTTAGCGCAAATATATGTGCACGTGCCTGTCATGGGCCAGATGATAATAATAACAAAATATATAATAATTTCCTCAAAAAAATATAATTTGTTTCACTCCAAATTATTAGTCTCGCTCGTATTTCTTTTTGGTTTCGCTCCATTTTTTCCTTTCTCTCCGTTCTCTCCCGCCAATAGCGACTAATCTGCCAAAGAAAAATTTAAGTACGCGTGCTTCATTACCATGGCCCCACATCTCATAGGCATCCAGGACGGAGACTAACATCGGTCAAACAGATTGCGATGAGGTAACTGCGCAAATAAAATCGGAAACCTCCCCCCATATCAGTGCACGGTTCCCTTCCTCGTCTCGCGCTGGATCCATCGCACGCCCGGAGGCCGGTGGCGGAGGCATCACCACAAGCTGAGCAAGGTTAGTTGCCGACCTACTCCCTCACAACTATCCTCTCTTGCTCCCTATTCCACCGATCTGTGCTCTTAATCAATTCACGTCTCTCTTGCAAGGCAAATCCGGCTGGTAGATTGTTCAGATCCGGCTGGTACGTGTTGGTAAAATCCTGCGTGTTCATCTAGTAAGTGCCCCGCTCCCTATCCCTCATTGCTACAATTCATGGTGTTCATCTAGTAAGTGCCCTGGTACGTGGTGGTAGATTGTCCAGATCCGGCTGGTACGTGGTGGTAACAATCCTGCGTGTTCATCTAGTAAGTGCCCTACTCCCTATCCCTCACTGCTGCAATTCATGCCCTCCGTATTGGTTCTCAGCTTTTTTTTTCTTCACCCACCAGATCAGATCACGGTTCTAGTTTAATCTGAAGTTGATTCATTGTTCAGTTTACTCATTGCAAAAGTTTTCACTGTCAGTCGACTGAAAACCTTTTCAATCAGATTTTCCGGCCACTTGGTGCCTGACCATTTGTCCCTGTTTGTACTTGTCATCAGTATGTCGATGTCAATTTTATCTACCGGCCCCGCTAGTGTTTCTCCATTGAGTTGCTTCACAGTCTAATGACAGAAAAAGAAGAAACATGAAACACTTATCAGATTATATCAATGCCATTGTAAATTGAGACCACCACCAATTACTCTGGCCAAATAATGATGAATCATAGTAAAAGCACACTGTAAATATGAATCAAAATGTCACTATTATTAGTACTTTAGTATCAGAATGGGAGCAGCAAAACACACTTGGATGCTCTGGTTCAAATTTACTATAACTATGCAGTAGAATTACAGTCCTTGTTACACTGTAAATCATACAGTAGATGCACTGTGGACAAAACAACATTAGTTTAAGGAGCAACAGAACAACTATGAGCCTAATGGTTCAAAACGTATTACACTTTGCAGCACAATTACATATCTTTGTACACTAACAAATTATACAGAAGATGCATTTACTAAAAAAAACTGGGTGCAGCAAACAAGCTCCCATGCTAGGGTTCACAATTACTAAAAACTTTGTGGTAGAATACACTGCACACATACCAAATAAAGTACTTTAGTACCTACTGGGAGCAGCAAACAAAATTCAGCAAAAAACACTAGGAAAAATAAACCATTTAGGACTAAAGTTGAGAATTACTATAGCTCTGCAGTAGAGTTGCATTCTTGTGACACTGTGAATAATAAACAAAATGCACGGTAAGAATAACAAAATTTACTAAATTGTTGCTTGGGAATTATAGTTTTTTAGATTGTGTTATATATTTTTTAGTTTCTGAGACAACCTACATTGTACTTTACACAATTTATTTAAACTTTTGGTCATTGTCATGTTGCAGCAGATGTGTCTGAGACAAGAATTAACGTTGTTGAATCCAATGAGGACTATATGGCAGAAGAACCAATCGAACATCATAATTATGCTGAAAAAGATGTCGAGTCATCTGATGTCTAGGAAATAACTACTAATGATAAAGAAGGTTTCACAGATTGTGATGATACTGATGCAGATTAAAATGAAGATGGTAAGTTTGCTCATTCCTGTTGATTGCAATATATGATTATTCATCATAGTAACATATAATTCATGGTTCATAATGGTGTGGCAGTGCACGGCAACTAGAAAAAGGTTCTGCTACACACAAGGTATATCCATAGTCTGATATACGAAATTACGATCAAACTAATAGTGCTCACATATTTATGTGTGTTTACATGTTGCTTTGTGAAGTTTTCCAGAACCAAGAAACTTTTGATCAGAATTTCAGTACATGGCAAGAGAAAATAAATGCTGCTGCACACAAGGTATATTTCCATTATCATATACAATATGTTCAAAATATATCGCTCCGATGTTTATGTATCTACTGGTCGTGTTACTATTAGAATGTTGTTCAGAACAAAGATACTTTGCTTGAAAATGTCAGTGTACGTGTGGGAGAAAAAACTTCTGCTGCGAACAAGCTAGTATCTTTTCGTAATCAGATACAAATTTTGCTCAAACTATAGTGCTAGCTTGTTTATTTGTTTATTACCTCTTCTTTGCTATAAGAGTGTTGTCCAGACGAAAACAAAACCAAAAAGCTGCTAATGCAGCCAGTAAGAGAGCTCAAAGTGGTTCGCTGAGTTGGTTGGGTGCTAGTGAACTACTTGTAAGACTGCTCAAATTCATTTCATATGTTCCCCTATTTTGTTTGTCTTGTCATGGGTGATGAGGATGATTCTGCCAATGGTAACTTTGATTTTCTCTAACATGCAGGAACTAAAGTATTCTTGAACAGCCTGAAAAATCATAACTGGGACGTAGCTCTTGGTACAATTGTAAGTTGTGATCCTAAATTTAAACTTGATGGTGCTGAAATTAGAAATGGATTCTGCGTAGTGCATGTCGATATGGCACTTGTCAAAACTGAAAATTGGGTACGTAGTTGAAAAAACTGCAACACTCTCGGTAATGCATAAAAAGCTAATATCTTGCCTCTATTACTACTTGCATCATGGCAATCTTTGTGTATTAACAACTCATTTTGTTATATTTTTTGTAGATTCAAAAGAAAATGGATGACTATATGGTGTGTGGAAAGTGTACTGCAATGATGATGTTCATGTTCAGATTCATGATGATGATGGATGCTTTCAGTTTTAGTTAAGTTGTAGGGATGGCGCCTATTGGATGTTGTTCCTCGTTGATTTTTAGTTAAGTTGTAGAGAAGTTGATTGATGCTTTCAATGTAAGTTTTGTTGTCAAGAAAATAGTCAGATTATGCATCACATTTGGATGATGTTCCTCCTGTAATATCCACTATTGTAATCCAACAGTTCTATCTAATATATGATTTCTTCCTCTACGAGTATATTATCTTGTTTTCCTTCATTTCAAATATATAATTATTACCATTATGTGGAGCATTAATTTAATTGCTAGTAATATATAACAATAATAATAATATGCACATTATATATGAACCAACACTTTAAGCGTTGGAAATTCTTTGTTGCCAAGCAATGGGATTTTGATTTCTGTACATTAAGCACCAACATATAATAGTGTTGTAAAAGTCCATTTTATCTGTTGTAGTCTTGCAACGGTCCCTTTTACCAATGCCAATATAAGCATTGCATTATGCGCTAGCAACACTGGATAAGGCAACGCATCCCAAACCATTGGTAAAGACACCAACAATGCATATATGCAGTTTTAGATATGGAAAAAGGTGTTGCTGTAGGGGGGGGGTCCTGTTGTAGTGACTGATGGGTTGTGAAGATACGAAGACCGAAGACTGCACCCGTGTCCGGATGGGACTCTCCTTGGCGTGGAAGGCAAGCTTGGCGATGGAATATGTAGATTCCTTTCTTTGTAACTGACCTTGTGTTACCGTAGATCCTCCTGTTGTCTATATAAACCGGCGGACTTGGTCCGGAAACATATATACTCATTACCATAGTCATACATGCTAGACTTCTAGGGTTTAGCCATTACGGTCTCGTGGTAGATCAACTCTTGTAATATTGATATTCATCAAGATCAATCAAGTAGGAAGTAGGGTATTACCTCCATAGAGAGGGCCCAAACCTGGATAATCATCGTGTCCCCTGTCTCCTGTTACCATCGACCCTAGACGCACAGTTCGAGACCCCCTAGCCAAGATCCGCCGGTTTTGACACCGACATTGATGCTTTCATTGAGAGTTCCCCTATGAGGTCACCAAAAGGTTTGATGGCCCCTTCAATCGTCAATAATGACGTTGTCCAAGGAGAAACTTTCCTCCCCAGACAAATCTTCATGTTCGGCGGCTTCGCACTACGGGCCAACTCGTTTGGCCATATGGAGCAGATCCAAATCTACGCCCCTGGCCATCAGGTCAGATTTAGAAGCTTGAACTACGTTGTGGACATCCGTGGAGACTTGATCTTTGCCGGATTCAAGACTGCAGTAGCCGCTCTTGGTCACCCTGATGATCATGACCTAAATCCGTCATCAGGCTGCATCCAGGAGATTGCTCCTGTAGCCGCTCTGGCCTTATATCCGGAGCAGACTGCGCCATCCAAGGACAGGAGGATCAACCCCACCATGGAGGCCACAGATTCTACGGCGTTGGAGCCGCACATAGACTTAACCTCTCACGACGTCTTTGTCACTTGAACTCCGGACTCGTCTCCGGCCGTAAGTTCTGAACCACGTGAGCCTGCGGACGCCAAACTTGACCATTTATCGATCTTCGAATTCAGCGCCGCAGACGTCTTCCGGCACTCGCCTTTGGGTGATGTGCTAAACTCATTAAAGAAACTGTCCTTGGTGGAGGACTCATAGCCGAACTGTATCCGTTTCGAACTAGCAGCTGACAGTGGAGAATTTTGCTTCCTACCCGCCACCCACTTCATGGACACGGTCGAGGATTTGACCGAAGCACTTGATTATGACTCCGAGGACATCGACGGTATGGACGAAGATGCCGGAGAAGAAGAGGCCCAGGACCCGCCGTTCACCGGACGCTGGACGTCCACTTCCTCATATGATGTACATGGTGGATGCACCAAAGGAGAATAGCGGCGATGACAAGGAAGATCCAGCTGAGGATAAACCTTCCGAAATACAGTCCAAGCGCCGGCATCAACGGCGCCGCTCTAAGTCACGCTGTAGTAAAGAAAACAACACCGACACAGGAGAAGATAACACCCCAGAAGGTGCCAAAGACAACAAGGACCCCGTTGATACAGCTAATGAACAAGGTGAACGGGAAGATGAGCAGGCTAGCCATGGTAAACAGGCCACACACAAAGATTCGGAGGATGATAATTACCTTCCGCTCTCCGAGGAAGAGGTGAGCCTCGGCACCGAGGATTTCATTGTGCCTGAGGAACCTCTTGAGTAGGAGCGCTTCTAGCGCCAGCTAATAGCCATTGCAAGGAGCCTGAAAAAGAAGCAGCAGCAGCTTCAAGCTAACCAAGATCTGCTCAACGATAAATGGACTGATGTCCTAGCGGCCGAAGAATACGGCCTCAAGCGCCCAACCAAAAGCTACCCAAAGCGCAAATTGCTACCTCGGTTTGACGAGGAGGCGCCAGAATACATACCACCATCGTACAATGCGGCTGACTGAACACCACATGGTCGGGACAAAACGACAACTCACGAATAACACCAGCTCGCCCCGCCTCATTGCACAGGTAGAGGTAAATTAGCCCGTGGCCATACATGTGACCTCCTGCAAAACCTGAACAATAAAGCAAGACACACCAGATCAATCTAAGGATCGCGAGGACGCAGCTCGACAAGCAACAACACCCACGTATTTGGACGTGACAAACCTAATCATGCGAGGGCTGAAAACCGCCGACAGACTCCATCAGAGCTACGTCGCGATACGGCCCAATATAGAGGCGCCGCACACCCTCATTGCTTCACTGATGAGGTCCTGGATCATGAATTCCCAAAAGGGTTCAAACCCACGAATATCGAATCATACGATGGAACCACAGACCCCGCGGTGTGGATCAAAGACTTCATTCTTCACATTCATATGGCCCGCGGCGATGAGATCCACTCCATGAAATACCTCCCTTTAGAACTCAAGGGGCCAGCTCGGCATTGGCTAAGTAGCTTGCCTGAAAATTCTATTGGCAGTTGGGAGGACTTGGAAGCGGCCTTCCTGGATAACTTCCAAGGTACATATGTTCGACCTCCGCACGCTGATGACTTAAGCCATATAGTGCAATAGCCCGGCGAGTCTGCCAGGAAATTCTGGACTAGGTTCTTTACTAAAAAGAATCAAATCATCGATTGTCCGGATGCCGAAGCCCTAACAGCCTTCAAGCACAACATCCACAACGAATGGCTCGCTCGCCACCTCGGCCAAGAAAAGCCAAAATCCATGGAGGCCCTCACGACACTCATGACCCGCTTTTGTGCGAGCGAGGACAGTTGGTTGGCCCATAGCAAAAACAATGCAAGCAACGCCGGCACCCCTGAAGTTAAAAATAACAAAGTCAAGTCTCGACGCAACAGATACAAGCGTCGAAACAACAGAGAAAACACCAAGGATACGGCGGTCAATGCCGGATTCAGTGGCTGTAAGTCCATCAGCGGAAGAAGCCATTCCAAAAGAACAATTCAGGCCCATCCAGCTTGGACCGCATACTTGATCATCCATGCCAGATTCATGGCACCTCGGACAACCCACCCAATCATAAAAATAGAGATTGCTGGGTTTTTAAATAGGCCGCCAAACTAAACGCCGAGAACAGGGAAAAGGGATCGCAAAGCGAGGACGATGACGAAGAGCCCCAACAACCGAACACTGGGGGACAGAATAAGTTTCCCCCTCAGTTCAAAATGGTGAACATGATATATGATACCCACATCCCCAAGAGGGAGCGCAAGCGTGCTCTCAGTGACGTCTACGCGATAGAGCCAGTCGCCCAAAAATTTAATCCACGGTCATCATGCCCGATCACTTTTGATCGCCGGGATCATCCGACCAGTATCCGTCACGGTGGCTCAGCCACACTGGTCTTAGACCCAATAATTGATGGGTTCCACTTGACTCGCGGCCTTAAGGATAGAAGTAGCAGCCTTAATCTGCTCTATCCGGATACAGCGCAAAAAATGGGCATTAACCCATCAAGGATCAAGCCTACAAAGACTACCTTTAAAGGAGTCATACCAGGCATAGAGGCCCATTGTACGGGCTCAACTACATTGGAGGTTGTCTTCGGATCTCCGGACAACTTCCGAAGCGAGGAGTTAATCTTCGATGCCGTCCCCTTCCGCAGCGGCTATCATGCACTACTCAGACGAACTGCGTTTGCTCGATTCAACGCAGTACCACACTATGCTTATCTTAAGCTCAAGATGCCCGGTCCACGTGGCATCATAATGGTCAATGGAAATACGGAACGCTCCCTCCGTACAAAAGAGCACATAGCTGCCTTAGCAGCAGAAGTACAGAGCGGCCTTCTCAAGCAGAACCTTAATTCGGCTGTCGAGCCCACGGACACCGTTAAGAGGGTCCAAACTACTCTACAGCAGGAGAGCTCAGCTCGTCAGGAGCTCGACTAGCAATCCGGCCTTCATCTTAGTCCTGATCAAGTGGTGGCATTCATGCCGCGCGTACATAACTACACACTCAAAATCCCATGGGTGTCAACGGAGGCATGGCTAGCTTGTGATCCATAGTATGGCTCAACCGACATCGGATACACACATACTTTCACTTTTACTTGTCTCCTTTTCAGGTCTCAATCCCACATGCCCCATCGGGTGGTCTGGTCATCGGTCCTCTTGAAGGATAAAACAAACCAAGACGGCGAGAAACGCAGTATGGGGGACTTTTTAGGTGATTCCGTTAATGATAACTCTACCTGTTTTTCAGGACCCACATGCAGCTCTCCCTTGGTTTCGACATGTTAAATAGCATGTTGCTTATCGCACTTCCTGTATCAACGCGCTTTGACGTGCTAATTAAACTACAATGAGAACAGTGTGCGGCTGGAGCTTTAGGACCCCAGCCTTTTACCTTTGCACCTTTCTTGTTTTCTTTCTGTTTTTTTCTCGCAGCTCCCCTGTGGATAATGATACATCTCCAATGTATCTATAATTTTTGATTGTTCCATGATATATTATATTCTATTTTGGATGTTTAATGGGCTTTATCATACAATTTTATATTATTTTTGGGACTAACCTATTAACCGGAGGCCTAGCCTAAATTGATGTTTTTTGCCTATTTCAGTGTTTTGCAGAAAAGGAATATCAAACGGAGTCCAAACAGAATGAAACTTTCGGGAACGTGATTTTTGGAACAAACGTGATCCATAGGACTTGGAGTGGACGTCAAGAAACGAACGAGGAGGCCACGAGGCAGGGGGCTCGCCTACCCCTGGCTGCGCCCTCCACCCTCGTGGGCCCCTCGTAGTTCCACCGACCTACTTCTTCCTCCTATATATACCTATGTACCCCAAACCATCAGACATGGAGCAAAAACCCTATTTCTACCGCTGCAACCTTCTATACCCGTGAGATCCCATCTTGGGGCCTTTTCCGGCGCTCTGCCGGAGGGGGCATCGATCACGGAGGGCTTCTACATCAACACCATAGCCTCTCCAATGATGTGTGAGTAGTTTACTTCAGACCTTCAGGTCCATAGTTATTAGCTAGATGGCTTCTTCTCTCTCTTTGGATCTCAATACAAAGTTCTCCTCCATTTTCTTGGAGATCTATTCGATGTAACTCTTCTTTTTGCGATGTGTTTGTCAAGATCCGATGAATTGTGGGTTTATGATCAAGATTATCTATGAACAATATTTGAATCTCCTCTGAATTCTTTTATGTATGATTGGTTATCTTTTCAAGTCTCTTCGAATTATCAGTTTGGTTTGGCCTACTAGATTGATCTTTTTTGCAATGGGAGAAGTGCTTAGCTTTGGGTTCAATCTTGCGGTGCTCAATCCCAGTGACAGTAAGAGAAACGACACGTATTGTATTGTTTCCATCGAGGATAAAAACATGGGGTTTATATCATATTGCATGAGTTTATCCCTCTACATCATGTCATCTTGCTTAAGGTGTTACTCTGTTCTTATGAACTTAATACTCTAGATGCATGCTGGATAGCGGTCAATGTGTGGAATAATAGTAGTAGATGCAGGCAGGAGTCGATCTACTTGTCACGAACGTGATGCCTATATACATGATCATACCTAGATATTCTCATAACTATGCTCAATTCTATCAATTGCTCGACAGTAATTCGTTTACCCACCGTAATACTTATGCTATCTTGAGAGAAGCCACTAGTGAAATCTATGGCCCTGGGTCTATTTTCCATCATATTAATCTCCTGTCAACAAGCTATTTCAATTGTCGTTTATTTTGCTTTCTTTACTTCTAGTCTTTATCATAAAAATACCAAAAATATTATCTTATCATATCTATCAGATCTCACTCTCGTAAGTGACCGTGAAGAGATTGACAACCCCTTTAGCGCGTTGGTTTTGAGGTTCTTATTTGTTTGTGTAGGTGCGTGGGACTTGAGCGTGGCCTCCTACTGGATTGATACCTTGGTTCTCAAAAACTGAGGGAAATACTTATGCTACTTTACTGCATCACCCTTTCCTCTTCAAGGGAAAACCAACACAGTGCTCAAGAGGTAGCAAGAAGGATTTCTGGCACCGTTGCTGGGGAGATCTACGCACAAGTCAAGACATACCAAGTGCCCATCACAAACTCTTATCCCTCACATTACATTATTTGCCATTTACCTCTCGTTTTCCTCTCCCCCACTTCACCTTTGCCATTTTATTCGCCATCTTCCGTTCGTCCTTCTGTTTGCTCGTGTTACCATGTGCCTTCTATTAGCTTGCATCTTCGCTTGCTAAATATCTATTGGTATGGATCCTCATCCGCTTGCCAATCTTTTTAAGAGATCCAATTATGACGAACCAATTGCTAGTGAGTTGAGTGCACTAGATTATCTTTATGAGGTTTTGCTTGAAATTCGTGAATCTAGAAATTGTGATGAAGTGCTTTATGAAGTGATTCACGATAGATCTTTGAATAAAAAGCATGATTGCAATGATGTTATTATAAATTCTCTTAATGTCAATTGTGTTAATGATATGAAAAACCTCAGCTTGGGTATGCTAGTTTTGCTATGACTACTATTTGTTGCAATGATCATGATTGGGGTGATTCTTCTTTTGATCTTGAAATTTTATTTAAGCTGCATGATGAATATGAGATTGATAATAATGTTGGTAATAGTATTGAAAGTGGGTTTCGAAGAGTGTCGACTTTAGATCCCACATATTTGGAGAATGTTCAATCTCGTGAATTTTTTGATAAAAGTGGGTTTGGAGAGGTCATGACTTTAGTTAATGTTAATCCCACAATTTTGGAAGAGTGTCAACTTTACATGCATGTGATCGTGTTAAGAATATGTTTTGTGATAGCTATATTGTTGAATTTTCTTATGATCCTACGTGTAATTATTATGAGAGAGGAAAATATGGTTGTAGAAATTTTCAGGTTACTAAATTACCTCTCGTTATGTTGAGATTGCTATTGTTTCTTTCCGCTTCCTTGCATATGCTAGTTTTTGCTTGCCTTGATAATTTGTTTGCCTATAATATGCCTATGCATAGGAAGTATGTTAGACTTATATGTGTTTGTCACATGTTTTATGATGCTCTCTTTGTGCTTCAATTCTTGTCTTTCATGTGAGCATCGTTGAAATCTTATGCCAAGCTAGGGGCGTTAAACGATAGTGCTTGTTGGGAGGCAACCCAATTTTATCTTTGTTAATTGATTTTTGATTCTGTTTAGTAATAAATAATTTATCTAGCCTTTGTTTTGGTTGTGATTTTTGTGTTTAATTAGTGTTTGTGCCAAGTAGAACCGTTGGGAAGACTTGGGGAAAGTCTTTTTGATCTTGCTGTAAAAAACAGAAACTTTAGCGCTCACGAGAATTGCTGCCATTTTTTATTGCAGAGTTATATTTAGTTAATTATTTTTGAAGATGATTAATAGATAAAGAGAGGCAATTTTCTATGCATGGTGGTAGCTATGCACGCATGGCGGCAGCTACACACCCTTTGGCATAAGTGTGTTTTATATATATGAGGTTTCAGGTCTCTTATGGCATTGGCACAAGTGCATTTTTGTTGTATAGAAATGACTTATTGTTATCTTTTTATTACCATTTTGACACAAGTGACTTTTCGTTGTGTAGAAAGGGTCTTTTCGCACTTCTCTTAGTCTTTTTGCTTGCCTTTTTGGCACAAGTGCCTTTTTTCTTGCCGGACTAGTCCAACGTCACAATCTTGTCATTATAGAGTTATTTTCCATGGTCCAAAATAATTTATCAAACTAATTAGAGATACAAATTGGGGACATGTGTATCTACCACCATGGGTAGAAAATTATTTTCAAATAGATAAATTATTCACGTCCAGAAATTTATTTTAGAATTTTCTGGGTTCCAGAAGTTTGAGTTAGCTACATATTACTACAGACTGTTCTGTTTTTGACAGATTCTGTTTTTCGTGTGTTGTTTGCTTATTTTGATGAATCTATGGCTAGTAAAAGAGTTTATAAACCATAGAGAAGTTGGAATACGGTAGTTTTAACACCAATATAAATCAATAATGAGTTCATTACAGTACCTTGAAGTGGTGTTTTGTTTTCTTTCGCTAACGAAGCTCAGGAGATTTTCTGTTAAGTTTTGTGTTGTGAAGTTTTCAAGTTTTGGGTAAGAATTTGATAGATTATGGAACAAGGAGTGGAAAGATCCTAAGCTTGGGGATGCCCAAGGTACCCCAAGGTAAATATAAGGACACCAAAAAGCCAAAGCTTGGGGATGCCCCGGAAGGCATCCCCTCTTTCGTCTTCGTCCATCGGTAACTTTACTTGGAGCTATATTTTTATTCACCACATGATATGTGTTTTGCTTGGAGCGTCTTGTATAATTTGAGTCTTTGCTTTTAGTTTACCACAATCATCCTCGATGTACACACCTTTTCAGAGAGACACACATGATTCGGAATTTATTAGAATACTCTATGTGCTTCACTTATATCTTTTGAGCTATATAGTTTTTGCTCTAGTACTTCACTTTTATCTTTTTAGAGCATGGCGGTGGTTTGTTTTATAGAAACTATCACTCTCTCATGCTTCACTTATATTATTTTGAGAGTCCTACAAAACAGCATGGTAATTTTCTTTAATTGTGAAATTAGTCCTAATGTGATATGGATCCAAGATTTGTAAAAACTTTCTTATAAGTGCGTTGAATACTAAGAGAAGTTCGATGCTTGATAATTGTTTTGAGACACGAAGATGATAATATTAGAGTCATGCTAGTTGAGTGGTTATGAATTTGAGAAATACTTGTGTTAAAGTTTGTGATTCCCGTAGCATGCATGTATGGTGAATCGTTATGTGATGAAGTAGGAGCATGATTTATTTATTGATTGTCTTCCTTATGAGTGGCGGTCAGGGACGAGCGATGGTGTTTTCCTACCAATCTATCCCCCTAGGAGCATGCACGTAATACTTTGTTTTGATAGTTAACAGATTTTTGCAACAAGTATATGAGTTCCTTTGACTAATGTTGAGTCCATGGATTATACGCACTCTCATCCTTCCACCATTTCTAGCCTCTCTAATACCGCGCCCTTTTCCCCGGTATCATACACCCACCATATACCTTCCTCAAAACAGCCACCATACCTACTTATAATGGCATTTCCATAGCCATTCCGAGATATATTGCCATGCAACTTACCACCGTTCCGTTTACTATGACACGCTCCATCATTGTCATATTGCTTTGCATGATCATGTAGTTGACATCGTATTTGTGGCAAATCCACCGTTCATTATCTTCATACATGTCACTCTTGATTCATTGCATATCCTGGTACACCGCCGTAGGCATTCATATAGAGTCATATTTTGTTCTAAGTATTGAGTTGTAATACTTGAGTTGTAAGTAAATAAAAGTGTGATGAACATCATTATTAGAGCATTGTCCCAAGTGAGGAAAGGACGATGGAGACTATTATTCCCGCACAAGTCGGGATGAGACTTCGGACGAAAAAAGGGGCCATAAAAAAAGAGAGAAAAGGCCCAACTAAAAAAGAGAGAAAAGAGAGAAGGGACAATGCTACTATCCTTTTTCCACACTTGTGCTTCAAAGTAGCACCATGATCTTTATGATAAAGAGTCTCTTGATTTGTCACTTTCATATACTAGTGGGAATTTTCATTATAGAACTTGGCTTGTATATTCCAATGATGGGCTTCCTCAAATTTCCCTAGGTCTTCGTGAGCCAGCAAGTTGGATGCACACCCACTTAGTTTTCATTATTGAGCTTTCATACACTTATACCTCTAGTGCATCTGTTGCATGGCAATCTCTACTCACTCACATTAATATCTATTAATGGGCATCTACATAGCCCATTGATACGCCTAGTTGATGTGAGTCTATCTTCTCCTTTTTTGTGTTCTCCACAACCACCATTCTATTCCACCTATAGTGCTATATCCATGGCCCACGCTCATGTATTGCTTGAAGATTGAAAAAGTTTGAGAACACCAAAAGTATGAAACAATTGCTTGGCTTGTCATCGGGGTTGTGCATGATTTAAATATTTTGTGTGGTGAAGATAAAGCATAGCCAGACTACATGATTTTGTAGGGATAACTTTCTTTGGCCATGTTATTTTGAGAAGGCATGATTGCTTTATTAGTATGATTGAAGTATTATTACTTTTATGTCAATATTAAACTTTTGTCTTGAATCTTTCGGATCTGAATATTCTTACCACAAATAAGATAATTACATTGAAAATGATGCTAAGTAGCATTCCACATCAAAAATTCTGCTTTTATCATTTACCTACTCGAGGACGAGCAGGAATTAAGCTTGAGGATGCTTGACACGTCTCCAACGTATCTATAATTTTGTATTATCCCAAGCTATATTATATTCTGTTTTGGATGTTTAATGGGCTTTATTATACATTTTATATTATTTTTGGGACTAACTTATTAACCGGAGGCCCAGCCCAAATTGCTGTTTTTTGCCTATTTCAGTGTTTCGCGGAAAAGGAATATCAAACGGAGTCCAAATGGAATGAAACCTCCGGGAACGTGATTTTTGGATGAAATGTGATCCAGAGGATTGGAGTGGATGTCAAGAAACGAACGAGGAGGTCACGAGGCAGGGGGGTGCGCCCTCCACCCTCGTGGGCCCCTCGTAGCTCCACCGACCTACTTCTTCCTTCTATATATACCTACGTACCCCCAAACCATCAGACACGGAGCAAAAACCCTATTTCCACCGCCGCAACCTTCTGTACCCATGAGATCCCATCTTAAGTCCTTTTCCGGCGCTCCGCCGAAGGGGGCATCGATCACGGAGGGCTTCTACATCAACACCATAACATCTCCGATGATGTGTGAGTAGTTTACTTCAGACCTTCGGGTCCATAGTTATTAGCTAGATGGCTTCTTCTCTCTCTTTGGATCTCAATACAAAGTTCTCCTCGATTCTCTTGGAGATCTATTCGATGTAACTCTTATTTTTTCGGTGTGTTTGTCATGATCCGATGAATTGTGGGTTTATGATGAAGATTATCTATGAACAATATTTTGATCTCCTCTGAATTCTTTTATGTATGATTGGTTATCTTTGCTCGACAGTAATTCGTTTACCCACCGTAATACTTATGCTATCTTGAGAGAAGCCACTAGTGAAACCTATGGCCCCTGGATATATTTTCCATCATATTAATCTCCCGTCAACAAGCTATTTCAATTATCGTTTATTTTACTTTCTTTACTTTTAGTCTTTATCATAAAAGTACCAAAAAAATTATCATATCATATCTATCAGATCTCACTCTCTTAAGTGACTGTGAAGGGATTGACAACCCCTTTATCGCGTTGGTTGCGAGGTCTTATTTGTTTGTGTAGGTGCGTGGGACTTGAGCGTGGCCTCCTAATGGATTGATACCTTGGTTCTCAAAAACTGAGGGAAATACTTATGCTACTTTACTGCATCACCCTTTCCTCTTCAAGGGAAAACCAACGCAGTGCTCAAGAGGTAGCAGATAACCCTATCTGGTAGCACTCGTACACTTTGGTATGTTTGATGTTTGCCAGGGGCTTTATAGCACCCCACATTACGGCAACAAAAGTCCGAACACTTTTTATAAGTATAGTTCGGCACCCCGAATTTAGCATTATATGCATTGGCTCCGAATCATGTCTTTGGTCCATAGTTGGGTTGCTCGGCTCCTATGCTTGCTACCTTACGTTCCGCTATATTGTCTAAGGTAGTAAAGGGAGAACTACTGCGATTGTGCCTTGGTTTATCCGAAGGAGCACCTCAGTAGAGAAAGCCGAAAACTGACTGTCATGATGCGGCGAGAGCCGGTCAGCTGTTCGGAGGTTACAAATCGTTGGAGATTTCTTCCGCGTTACGCGAAGGATTGGTACTTCCCGATCAGACGCTAATAGTACTCTAGTTCAGATACTAGGGGTTGCGCCCATGTTTTTATTGTCGAACTCCTATGGCTAAGTGAGGGCGTTACAGCCGCATAGTCTGGTTGCCTGGTTCGTTGCGCTAAACAACTCCTTCAAGGACCATCTAATTGGATCAAGATTGTTTAGATTCCATTCGAAACACCCCCGTACTACCTACGCGGGGCAGAAGCCGATGACTGGTTAACCCTCAGATTTCATACAACACGGCCGCACATGAAGTAAAAATTTAAAAACATAACAAGCATTATATTGCACAATCACTTTGTTTTATCATACAAGGTAGAGGGAGTTCGAACACATTCATTCAAAAATAGTGTCTTTCACACAATGATGTGCAACAATGCGGGACCCCTCCAAGACATTGCCGAAGTATCGCTCGGGTGTGCGGGGCTCCTTGCCCTCCGGCGGCCCCCCGGTCGCTAACTTGACAACGTCTAGCTTCGTCCACCTAACCTTGCAATAGGAGAGGGCCAGGCGCGTGCCCTCGATGCAGACGGACCGCTTGATGATGTCCAGCCACGGACAGGCATCCACCAGCTTCTTCACGAGGCTGAAATAACTGCAGGGTATAGCTTTGGCTGGCCACAACCGGATTATCATATCCTTCATGGCCAGTTCGGCCACCCTATGCAGTTCGACCAGCTGTTTCAGCTGATCGCCGAAGGGCACCGGATGTTCGGGCGCAAGATATTGCGACCAGAACAACTTCTCCGTGGAGCTCCCTTCTTCGGCTCGAAAGAACTCTGCGGCGCCGGTCACACTACGTGGCAGATCTGCAAAAGCCCCTGGAGAACTCCAAATCCGGGTTAGTAAATGATATTTCATCTTTACACTCTTGCTTTGCATATTGAATGCCTTACCCGCGCGATCTTCCTGGCCTCTTGGATTTCCCGGAGGGCGGCCCAGGCCTCAGTCCAGGCTGCCTCCGCACTTTGACAAGCCTTGGCAAGTTCGGCTTCTTGAGCCGAAGCATCGCGCTCCAAGGTCTCGCACTTCCGCACCCTGTCTTGGAGCTCCTGTTGAACCTTGTTGACCCGGGCCTTGAGCTTCTTCTGAGCGGCCTGCTCCTTGACAGCCTTCCCTTTGGCTTTGGGTAGGGCCTTTTTTAGGGCCCAAACCTCGGTCGTCGCCTCTATATACATCATGGAATTTCGGTCATTGCATGTCATTTTCCTTTTTTTCGAATACATAACAGCTTATTACTTACCTTGTTTTTCCTGGAGATGCCTATTCACCTAGCCCAGCTCCTCCTCGGCCTCCGCCAGTTTCTGCTTTAGTCCGGAGACTTCGGCAATATGCGAGGCTGTGGCCAACAGCGACGCCTGTGTTTACATTGTAGAAAAATTTAGTTAGTTTCCTGCCATAGGAGATTGATCCTCTGTCCGGCTTTTTCTTTCCAAACACCGGACAGTGTCTTAGGGGCTACTGTCTACATTAGGATTTTCTCCTTTTTGTGTCACTTACCTCAAAACCTGTCAGCAGGTTGCTGCAGGCTTCGGTTAGTCCGCTCTTGGCGGACTGAACCCTTTCAATTACCGTGCCTATAAGGACACGGTGCTCATCCACAATGGAAGCGCCTCTCAGTGCTTCCAGCAGATTATCCGGTGCCCCTGGTTGGACAGGTGTCACCGGCGGAATAGGCACCCCCTTCTTTCGAAGGAGGTTGCATGCCGGATTCTGGAGTCGCCTCGGTCTCCGGAAGAGTCCCCTTGAGGGACGAACAAAATATGGCCCTCCCCGCCAGTCGCCATGGGGATTGATTCCCCTTGGTGTCCGGCGACGGGGGTTTCTCCTT
The DNA here is from genome assembly GCF_018294505.1 of Triticum aestivum. Classification (NCBI taxonomy): domain Eukaryota; kingdom Viridiplantae; phylum Streptophyta; class Magnoliopsida; order Poales; family Poaceae; genus Triticum; species Triticum aestivum. Next base: position 162,585,898 of record NC_057809.1, on the reverse strand, counting down.
CTGGCGCCTCCCAATCCTCTCCCCTCCGGGAACAGTCCTTCGGGACAGCACCTCCGCATTGTCCTTGGCCTTGGGGGAGTGAGCGGCTTGCGGTGAATCGCTGGCCATCACCTTGGGATCCAGCGAGCCTCCTGACAAGCATCGCGAGGAGCTGTTGTGGGCCGGACTACAATAACATAACCAATCATGTCAATACAATGAGGGGGAGAAAGTTTATGGGCGGATACATGTCTTAGCACTTACGATGTGGCCAGAGGCTTAGTGCTAGGGCGTCTCTCTGGACTATTGTCGACGTCCCATGCGGAGTAATCCGCGAGGGAGCCCTTCCCCTTCTTGGGCGCCACTGCCTCCAAAATTGTGGAGACCGCCCTCTTCTTCCTCCCCCCATCAGGGGGAGAGTCGCTTTCCTCCTCCTCATCTTCGACATCTTCGGCGGCGGGGGAACGAGTCTTATCTTCGGACGTCATGTCCGAAGTGCCCTTGCGGAGGGGGCCATGATACGTTTCCAACGTATCTATAATTTTTGATTGCTCCATGCTATATTATTTACTGTTTTGAATGTTTATGGGCTTTATTATACACTTTTATATCATTTTTGGGACTAACCTATTAACCCAGAGCCCAGTGCCAGTTTCTGTTTTTACCCTGTTTTAGGGTTTTGAAGAAAAGGAAAACCAAACGGAGTCCAATTGACCTGAAACTTCATGGAACTCATTTTTGGAAGGAAAGAAGCCCAGAACCCCCTAGGTGCGCCCTCCACCCTCGTGAGCCCCTCGTGGGCCCCCTGACGTACTTCTTCCGCCTATATATCTCCATATACCCCAAAAACATCCGTGAGCACAATAGATCGGGAGTTCCGCTGCCAGAAGCCTCCGTAGCCACCGAAAACCAATCTAGACCCATTCTGGCACCCTGCCGGAGGGGGCAACCCCTCATCGGTGGCCATCTTCATCATCCCGGTTCTCTCCATGACGAGGAGGGAGTAGTTCTCCCTCGGGGCTGAGGGTATGTACCAGTAGCTATGTGTTTGATCTCCCTCTCTCTCTCTCTCTCGTGTTCTTGAGGTGATACGATCTTGATGTATCGCGAGCTTTGCTATTATATTTGGATCCTATGATGTTTCTCCCCCCCCCTCTACTCTCTTGTAATGAATAGAGTTTCCCCTTTGGAGTTATCTTATCTGATTGAGTCTTTAAAGATTTGAGAACACTTGATGTATGTCTTGCCGTGCGTATCTGTGGTGACAATGGGATACCACGTGATTCACTTGATGTATGTTTTGGTGATCAACTTGCGGGTTCCCCCATGAACCTATGCATAGGGGTTGGCACACGTTTTTGTCGTGATTCTCCGGTAGAAACTTTGGGGCACTCTTTGAGGTCCTTTGTGTTGGTTGAATAGATGAATCTGAGATTGTGTGATGCATATCGTATAATCATAGCCACGGATACTTGGGGTGACATTAGAGTATCTAGGTGACATTAGGGTTTTGATTGATTTATGTCTTAAGGTGTTATTCTAGTATGAACTCTAGGGCTGTTTGTGACACTTATAGGAATAGCCCAACGAATTGATTGGAAGGAATAACTTTGAGGTGGTTTCGTACCCTACCATAATCTCTTCGTTTGTTCTCCGCTACTAGTGACTTTGGGGTGACTCTTTGTTGCATGTTGAGGGATAGTTATGTGATCCAATTATGTTATTATTGTTGAGAGGACTTGCACTAGTGAAAGTATGAACCCTAGGCCTTGTTTCCTAGCATTGCAATACCGTTTACGCTCACTTTTATCATTCGTTACCTTGCTGTTTTTATAATTTTAGATTACAAATACCTTTATCTACCATCCATATTGCACTTGTATCACCATCTCTTCACCGAACTAGTGCACCTATACAATTTACCATTGTATTGGGTGTGTTGGGGACACAAGAGACTCTTTGTTATTTGGTTGCAGGGTTGCTTGAGAGAGACCATCTTCATCCTACGCCTCCTTCGGATTGATAAACCTTAGGTCATCCACTTGAGGGAAATTTTCTACTGTCCTACAAACCTCTACACTTGGAGGCCCAACAACGTCTACAAGAAGAAGGTTGTGTAGTAGACATCAAACTCTTTTCTGGCGCCGTTGCCGGGGAGTTGAGTGCTTGAAGCTATATCTTTAGATCTTGCAAGCGAGTCTTTTAGTTTCTTGTTTTATCACTAGTTTGGTCTATAAAAGAAAATTACAAAAAAATGGAATTAAGTTTGCCTCATACGCTTTATCTTTTTAATATCTTTCGTGAGTATGATGGAAAGGAAAATTGTGCTCAAGTGCTAGAAGAATAATGCATTAGAATGTTTGGAACTAAATATTTGAATGATGAGCATGATTGCAATGTTGTTAGTACGAATTCTTTGAATATTCATGACACTAATGATGATTGCACTAGTTATGATGAAAATGCCTCCTATAAGCATGTCAATTTTTGTGGAGTACATTGGGTTTGTAAGTACACACCAAATAGGGAAGATAGATATTGCAAGAGGCATAAGTACTTAGAAACTAAATTGTTGCAAGAAGAGCTAGATGAATGTGCTGAAAATTTAAATTATGTTGGCCATGCTTGTGAGCTTTGCAATGAACATGATCATTTCCATACCCAATGCAAATTGTTTCATGATCGTATCGTGTCCAAAAGTTGTGATGACTTGATTTCCCTTACACATTATAATGAACTTAGTTTGCTTATGGGTTACGAAAAAATGAAACGTATAACGAAGCATCTTCCAGAATTTGCCCATTATAAACCTCTTGATTTTGATCTAGAGAAAAATTATATGTATTGTGCGGTGAATTGTATTGAAAATCCTTATGTTGCCAACTACATAAAGAAAAGAAAACAAATAGAAGATGAAGAGAATACTAATGAAAGGGAAGAGACTTCCCAATATCCTCCTATTATTTCTTATGATGAATCAGGTAACGAAGAGGAGCCTCCTATTCAACCAATCTCATTAATAAGGAGCTCCAAAAAGAGGATTGAACCCACACATGATGTGGTGAAGAAGAAGAAAAGAAAAAGAAAGAGAGGTAAAAAGATATCTCCCCCAAATAATGTTGCTCCTATTACTATTTTGCCTCATGAAAATATAATTGTGGAAGATAATGATACTTCTTATGATCTTGAAAATCTTTTTGGCACTTGCTTGGATGAATATGATAATTGCTATACTATTGGTGCTATCCATACAATTAATGATGAGAGTGATTATGCTTATGATATGAAAAGGCCCAAGCTTGGGGATGCTATGTTTGATGAAGATGATGTTTTTGAGAATATATTTGCTGCAATTAATGTTTGTCCCAAGCTTCGGGATGCTACATTTAATGATGATACTCCCTCCGTTCCGAAATGTAGTGCGCATAGTTTTTTGGGGAAAACTCCGAATTGTAGTGCGTGTTTACTACTTTGCCCCGCTCTTGACGAAAATATCCCTTGTCTTCTTCCTCGCATATGTTCTACTCCCGCGTGCATCGCCTCCACCTCGCCGTGTCCATGGCCTCGCAACACGGAGGAGGAGCTCCAGCGCGTGCACACACGTGAAGGTCGCTGGCGCAGAGCAGATTCACTAGCCGATGGAGCTCCAGCGCGAGCACGCGCATGCGAGTGTAGGTGGCGCAGAGCATATTCACCAGCAGTCGGGCGCAGTCACCGCCACCAGCCCGTTCAACATGTGCAGCTGCACGCCGCGTCTGGCGGCAGCGTGAATCGACCGACGACGGCGAGAATCAAGCTGGACGACTCGGTCAAGAAGACGACAGAGGGGCCGGCGGCGGCGGACGCCGGTAGCAGGATCTTGCTGCGGGCGCCTAGCGTGGTCATCAAGTGGATCTTCCTGGCGCCGTTGTGCTTGTGGGGGAGGTGGGGTGTCTCCGTCGGGCAAGCGTGCGCGGGTAGAAGGAGAACCTGGCCCGTGCGTCCGCTTCTACTTCGGCATGACCATGTCTGGAGTTACTCGTCCCCGCCCAACCTCTCTCTCCATGGCGGGCTTCTCTACGTCCACTGCAGCAGGCATCAGTGAGTCCGCCACCAGTAGCTGGAGCAACACATCTGTGTATGGCTTCTTGGCAGCAGCCACGGCCGCGTACGGCTGACCACGGTGATGCTGGCTGAAGGATGAAGGGGAGGGGGGAGGAGGAGGAAGAAGATGGGGAGGAGCAAGAAAAAAGAGGAGCCGCCTGACAAACGTTGACGCCGGAGGAGGCGCTGCCTGATGACGACGGCACCGGAGACTAGCGTCGACAACGCATGGCTGGAGTACTAATCGGTACTAGTAGTACTAGTACTACTTGGACCGGGCGTGAGAGAGATGGAGTGGGGGCTTTCTTGTCCAAAATTTAATGCCAGCACACTCATTGGTATGTGTGTTAGAAACTATGCGCATTAGATTTTGGAACGGAGGGAGTATTTTTAGTCTCCCAAGATTTGATATGCAAATTTATAATGATGATATCATGCCTCCTACCTATGATGATTATTGTGATGATACTTATGCTATAAAAGTAGTGATTATATTTATAAAACTTGTCATGATTATGGTTACCCCTTTTCTGAACATTACTCTTTTAATGTGGAAACAATTTATGGTGTTCGAGTTTCTTATGATACTCCCACTAATCCGAATGAGAAGAATTTTGCTTGTGTGGAGAGTAGTAAATTTTCTATGCTTGTAGATCATGAAAAGAATTCTTTAGGTGCTGGTTATATTGTTGAATTCATTCATGATGCTACTGAAAATTATTATGAGGGAGGAATATATGCTTGTAGGAATTGCAATAATTTCAAATTTCCTCTCTATGTGCTTAAAGTTTTGAAGTTATGCTTGTTTTACCTTCCTATGCAAGTTGATTATTGTTCCCATAAGTTGTTTGCTCACAAAATCCGTATGCATAGGAAGTATGTTAGACTTAAATGTGCTAGTCATATTGTTCATGATGCTCTCTTTATGTTTCAATTCTTATCCTTTATCTGAGCATCATTGAAATCATCATGCCTAGCTAGGGGCGTTAAATGATATCGCTTGTTGGGAGGCAACCCAACTTTATTTTTGTTCCTTGATTTTTGCTCCTGTTTAGTAATAAATAATTAATCTATCCTCTGTTTAGATGTGGTTTTATTCTTTTAGTTAGTGTTTGTGCCAAGTAGAACCTTTGGGAAGACTTGGGGAAAGTCTTGTTGATCATGCTGTAAAAAATAGAAACTTTAGCACTCACGAGAACTGCTGCCATTTTTATTTGGAGAGTGATATTTAGTTAATTATTTTTTCAGATGATTAATAGATAAACTACTCAGGTCCAGAAATTTATTTTAGAATTTTATGAGTTCCATAAGTATAAGTTTGATCCAGATTACTATAGACTGTTCTGTTTTTGACAGATTCTGTTTTTCATGTGTTTTTTACTTATTTTGATGAATCTATGGCTAGTAAAATAGTTTATAAACCATATATAAGTTGGAATACAGTAGGTTTAACACCAATATAAATAAAGAATGAGTTCATTACAGTACCTTGACGTGGTTTTTCTTTTCTTTCGCTAACGGAGCTCGAGTTTTCTGTTAAGTTTTGTGTTGTGAAGTTTTCAAGTTTTGGGTAAAGATTCGATGGACTATGGAATAAGGAGTGGCAAGAGCCTAAGATTGGGGATGCCCAAGGCACCCCAAGGTAATATTCAAGGACAACCAAGAGCCTAAGCTTGGGGATGCCCCGGAAGGCATCCCCTCTTTCGTCTTCGTTCATCGGCAACTTTACTTGGAGCTATATTTTTATTCGCCACATGATATGTGTTTTTCTTGGAGCATCAATTTATTTTGTTGGTATTTGCTTGCTGTTATTTAGAATTTTTTTCATCTTTTATTTCAATAAAAGTGGCATTGATAGCCTTTACTATGCCTATGTCACAAGTGTACATGTTGCTGTTTGAAAACAGAAAGTTTACCGCTGTTGCAATAATTCCCTAGAAAAGTCCGAATGCGATAAAATGTTGAAACCTTTTGAATATTAAGCTCTGATAAATTTACTACAATGGTAATTTTATTTTATAACTTTTGGAGCTAGGGAAGTATGGATATTGCTGCATTCCTTACAGACTATCCTGTTTAGGCAGATTGCTGTTATGTTTGCATTGTTTGCATATCTTTGCTTCTTTAATGATTCCATTTGAGGATGGGACTATTAAATATGCAGAGGCATTTAGTATGAAATGTTGAATAATAATTTTAGTGATTTGCTACAGTAGAGTATGATAAGGTTTTTGCAATGGTTTATACTAACTTATCTCACGAGTCCTTGTTGAGTTCTGTGTGGATGAAGCTTTTGAGATTTAGGGAGACCGTGATATGAGAGGAATTAAGGAGACACAAAATCTCAAGCTTGGGGATGCCCAAGGCACCCCAATATAATATTTAATGTCTCAAGCATCTAAGCTTGGGGATGCCCCGGTTGGCATCCCACCTTTCTTCTTCAACAATTATCGGTTAGTTTCGGTTGATCCTAAGTTTTTGCTTCTTCACATGATGTTTGCCATTCTTAGAGTGTCATTTTATTTTTCTTTTCTTGCTGTTTGAATAGAATAACAAGATCTGAAATTATTAAATGTTAGAGAGTCTTCACATAGTTGCATAATTATTCGACTACTCATTGATCTTCACTTATATCTTTCAGAGTAGTTTGTCATTTGCTCTAGTGCTTCACTTATATCTTTTAGAGCATGGTGGTAGTTTAATTTTGAAGAAATAGATGAAGTCTCATGATTTACTTAGATTATTTTGAGAGTCTTAAATAGCATGGTAATTTTCTTAAAATCCTAATATGCTAGGTATTCAAGATTAGTAAAATTTTCTTATGAGTGTTTTGAATACTAAGAGAAGTTTGATGCTTGATGATTGTTTTGAGATATGGAGGTAATAATATCAGAGTCATGCTAGTTGAGTAGTTGTGAATTTGAGAAATATTTGTGTTGAAGTTTGTGATTCCTGTAGCATGCACGTATGGTGAACCGTTATGTGATGAAGTCGGAGCATGATTTATTTATTGATTGTCCTCCTTATGAGTGGCGGTCGGGGACGAGCGATGGTCTTCTACTACCAATCTATCCCCCTAGGAGCATGCGCGTAATAGTTTGCTTTGATAACTTGTAGATTTTTGCAATAAGTATATGAGTTCTTTATGGGTAATGTTGAGTCCATGGATCATACGCACTCTCACCCTTCCACCATTGCTAGCCTCTCTAATACCGTGCACCTTTCGCCGGTATCATACACCCACCATATACCTTCCTCAAAACAGCCACCATACCTACCTATTATGGCATTTCCATAGCCATTCCGAGATATATTGCCATGCAACTTTCCACCGTTCTGTTTATTATGACACGCTTCATCATTGTCATATCGCTTTGCATGATCATGTAGTTGACATTGTATTTGTGGCAAAGCCACCGTTCATAATTCTTTCATACATGTCACTCATGAGTCATTGCACATCCCGGTACACCGCTGGAGGCATTCATATAGAGTCATATCTTGTTCTAAGTATCGAGTTGTAATTCTTTAGTTGTAAGTAAATAAAAGTGTGATGATCATCATTATTAGAGCATTGTCCCAAGTGAGGAAAGGATGATGGAGACTATGATTCCCCCACAAGTCGGGATGAGACTCCGGACGAAAATAAAAAAATAACAAAAAGAGGCCAAAGAAGCCCAAATAAAAAAAAGGAGAAAAGAGGCCATAAAAAAAGAGAAAAGGCCCAAATAAAAAAATGAGAGAAAAAGAGAGAAGGGACAATGCTACTATCCTTCTACCACGCTTGTGCTTCAAAGTAGCACCATGATCTTCATGATAGAGAGTCTCCTATGTTGTCACTTTCATATACTAGTGGGAATTTTACATTATAGAACTTGGCTTGTATATTCCAATGATGGGCTTTCTCAAATTGCCTAGGTCTTCATGAGCAAGCAAGTTGGATGCACACCCACTTAGTTTCTTTTTGAGCTTTCATATACTTATAGCTCTAGTGCATCCGTTGCATGGCAATCCCTACTTACTCACATTAATATCTATTGATGGGCATCTCCATAGCCCGTTGATACGCCTAGTCGATGTGAGACTATCTTCTCCTTTTTGTCTTATCCACAACCACCACTCTATTCCACCTATAGTTCTATATCCATGGCTCACGCTCATGTATTGCGTGAAGATTGAAAAAGTTTGAAAACATCAAAAGTGTGAAACAATTGCTTGGCTTGTCATCGGGCTTGTGCATGATTTAAATATGTTGTGTGGTGAAGATGGAGCATAGCTAGATTATATGATTTTGTAGGGATAGCTTTCTTTGGCCATGTTATTTTGAGAAGACATGATTACCTTGTCAGTATGCTTGAAGTATTATTATTTCTATGTCAATATGAACTTTTGTCTTGAATCTTATGGATCTGAATATTCATACCACAATTAAGAAGAATCACATTGAAATTATGCCAAGTAGCACTCCGCATCAAAAATTCTGTTTTTATCATTTACCTACTCGAGGACGAGCATGAATTAAGCATGGGGATGCTGATACGTCTCCAACATATCTATAATTTTTGATTGCTCCATGCTATATTATTTACTGTTTTGAATGTTTATGGGCTTTATTGTACACTTTTATATCATTTTTGGGACTAACCTCTTAACCCAGAGCCCAGTGCCAGTTTCTGTTTTTACCCTGTTTTAGGGTTTCGAAGAAAAGGAAAACCAAACGGAGTCCAATTGACCTGAAACTTCACGAAACTCATTTTTGGAAGGAAAGAAGCCCAGAAGACTTGGAGTGCACGTCGGGGGATCTGCGAGGAGGTCACGAGGCAGGGGGCGCGCCCACCCCCCTGGGCACGCCCTCCACCCTCGTGAGCCCCTCATGGGCCCCCTGACATACTTCTTCCGCCTATATATCTCCATATACCCTAAAAACATCCGCGAGCACAATAGACCGGGAGTTCTGCCGCTAGAAGCCTCCGTAGCCACCGAAAACCAATCTAGACCCGTTCCGGCACCCTGCCGGAGGGGGCAACCCCTCTCCGGTGGCCATCTTCATCATCCCGGTGCTCTCCATGACGAGGAGGGAGTAGTTCTCCCTCGGGGCTGAGCGTATGTACCAGTAGCTATGTGTTTGATCTCTCTCTCTCTCTCTCGTGTTCTTGAGGTGATACGATCTTGATGTATCGCGAGCTTTGCTATTATATTTGGATCCTATGATGTTTCTTCCCCCCTCTACTCTCTTGTAATGAATTGAGTTTCCCCTTTGGAGTTATCTTATCGAATTGAGTCTTTAAAGATTTGGGAACACTTGATGTATGTCTTGTTGTGCGTATCTGTGGTGACAATGGGATACCACGTGATTCACTTGATGTATGTTTTGGTGATCAGCTTGCGGGTTCCGCCCATGAACCTATGCATAGGGGTTGGCACACGTTTTCGTCGTGATTCTCCGGTAGAAACTTTGGGTCACTCTCTGAGGTCCTTTGTGTTGGTTGAATAGATGAATCTGAGATTGTGTGATGCATATCGTATAATCATACCCACAGATACTTTAGGTGACATTGGAGTATCTAGGTGACATTAGGGTTTTGATTGATTTGTGTCTTAAGGTGTTATTCTAGTACGAACTCTAGGGCTGTTTGTGACACTTATAGGAATAGCCCAACGGATTGATTGGAAAGAATAACTTTGAGATGGTTTCGTACCCTACCATAATCTCTTCGTTTGTTCTCCGCTATTAGTGACTTTGGAGTGACTCTTTGTTGCATGTTGAGGGATAGTTATGTGATCCAATTATGTTATTATTGTTGGGAGGACTTTCACTAGTGAAAGTATGAACCCTAGGCCTTGTTTCCTAGCATTGCAATACCGTTTACGCTCACTTTTATCATTCGTTACCTTGCTGTTTTTATAATTTCAGATTACAAATACCTTTATCTACCATCCGTATTGCACTTGTATCACCATCTCTTCACCAAACTAGTGCACCTATACAATTTACATTGTATTGGGTGTGTTGGGGACACAAGAGACTCTTTGTTATTTGGTTGTAGGGTTGCTTGAGAGAGACCATCTTCATCCTACGCCTCCTACGGATTGATAAACATTAGGTCATCCACTTGAGGGAAATTTGCTACTGTCCTACAAACCTCTGCACTTAGAGGCCCAACAACATCTACAAGAAGAAGGTTGTGTAGTAGACATCAGGCCACTCCAGACCCCCTTGGCCTTTCCTGCGACCTTCTTCTCTGGTGCCATATAAGGCACCGGCTCCAGCATCTTTGCTAAACGTGGGATGACTTGTTCTTCAGGTAAGGGAGCCGGACACCGGATCTGCTTCGCCCTCTTCAACCAGTTCTGAAGAAGCAATGATAATAAAAGATTAGATATCGTCCTTGAAACAAGCAAGTAGGGGATGTGTTGAAAATAGCATACCTCGTTGGGGAGGTGATATATGTCGTGACCGCGTACCGAATCTATGGCCAGCGGTATCTTGTTGCCCTTGAAGAGAAACTTCCAGGCATCTTCGTGAGTTGTTTCAAAGAGCCTCTCCAAGATGTGGTGTTTTTTCGGGTTGAAATCCCATAGAGGGCGGCTTCGGCTCTGGCAAGGGAGGATCCGGCGCACCAGCATCACTTGGATTATGTCGACAAGCTTGATGTCCCTATCCATCATGCTTTGAATGCGCATTTGCAGCGCAGTCAGCTCGTCTGGCGAACACCAGTTCGGGCTCTTCTCGACCTAGGAGGTGAGTCGCACAGGAGCGCCAGAGTTGAATTTGGCAGCCGCGGCCCAGGTGGCATCGCGGGGTTCAGTGATGTAGAACCATTGTTTCTGCCATTCCTTGACAGACTCCACGAATGTTACTTTTGGCCAAGAGACATTGGTGAGCTTACTCACCATGGCGCCACCGCACTCTGTGTGCTGGCCATCCACCACCTTCGGCTTCACATTGAAGATTTTGAGCCACAGCCCGAAGTGGGGTTGGATGCGGAGGAAGGCCTCGCACACGATGATGAACACCGAGATATTGAGGAAGGAGTTCGGGGATAGGCCGTGGAAGTCTATCCCGTAGTAGAACATTATCCCGCGGACGAAGGGGTGGAGTGGAAACCCTAGCCCGCAGAGGAAATGGGGGATGAATACTACCCTCTCGTTGGGCTTCGGTGTGGGAATGATTTGAACCTAGGCTGGAAGATGGTGGGCGATTTCCTTCGCAAGGTACCCGGCCACCCAAAGCTCCGCGATGTCCTCCTCCTTGACAGAGGAAGCCATCCACTTGCCTTGACCTCCGGACCCGGACATGGTTTGGTGCTTTCTCGAGTGGGAAACAGATGAGAACTTGGGCGTTGGAGGTCAAGAGTGGAAAGGCAGAAGAAGAGAGAAGGCGAGGGAGAAGAAAGGGGAATCTTATCTCCTTATAAGGGCAGCGAATATCGAACGCCTCCCCACTTCCCCACGTAGAGGTCCCTTATGGGAAACACTCCTTTATGGGAAACACTCCTTATGCGTAAACGATCCCACTTCCCCATGTTTTGAACCGTGGCTTATAAATTGGGGCAAGGAGGGGGCGGTGGAAACCATTCTCACCCACGCCCCTGCCTTCGTCTTCCTTCCTTTGCTTCTTGCAAGCGCCGCGCACTGTGACGCCCGTTTCTTTGAGCGGAGCCTTGTGGTCACCTTCTTCTTCTTCTCTCGCTTCTTCGTCGATGGCTCTGCCGTCAGACTCGTGGATGGGCTCCGCCGTCACCCTCGAGGACATCGCCCAGCTCTGCGCCACCAGGCGCCTGCCGGGGGAGACGGAGGTCGCCGTGCGCCCGCCGTGGGGCGAGCGGGAGACGCGGCTCGAGTGCATGGAGCGGGTCTTCTTCCTCCCGCACTTCGAGCGCGGGTTTGGGCTTCCTGCGAGTGGCTTCTTCCATGATTTTCTGGAGTTCCTTGGGCTCCAGTTTATCATCTGGGTGCCGGCACTATCGTGTAGCTATCCGGCTTCGTAATCCTCTGCGAGGGGTACCTAGGGGTCGAACCTTCGATCGACCTCTGGGTGCGCTTCTTCTCTCTGAAGCAGCAGGGGCCAAGGGCCGGGGAGATGTCGGAGTGCGGGGCCGCCGTCATCTCCAAGCGGGCGGGCACTGACTGCCCGAAGATGCTGCTGGAGGATTCTGCCAAGAAGTGACAGAATTCTTTCTTATACGTCCGCAACCTTGGCGCGGACCGCATCAACCTGCCGCCCTTCGTCAACTCGCCACCGAAGGAGAAGCAGAACTGGGGGTATTACCCCAAGCGCCCGTCGCAGGAGGTGCTCAACCTGTGTGAGCGGTTGTTGGTGATGAAGGAGCGGGAGGGGCTCACTGGCACTGACCTCATCACTGCCTTCATTGTCCGCCGGGTGCTGCCGCTGTAGCAGCGCAACCATCTCATTGGTGAGATGACCGGCCTCCAGGACCCCAACCACATGGCGAACACATGGCTGGGCGCGGACCTGGTCATGCACCGGGTCAACGACATCTCCAAGGCCAACCTGCAGGGCGACTGGGAGTTCGGGAAGGCCCCGTACAGCTGCGTGAACCCGGCACCCTCGGTGAGTCCTTGATCTCCATTCTTTGCCGGCGCCATCGTTGGACTGGGAGTTCGGGAAGGCCCCGACGCAATGCGGGAGGTACTTGTGAACGCCATCCGACATCCTTATGACCGGGCGCAGGCGCAGGTGGTGTGCGCTGCTGCGGAGGAGCCCGAGGCCCATGGTGGGGAGGAGGAGGCGGCAGCTGACGCGGGCGCAGGGCGCCGAGATGGTAAGCCTTGTGTTTTCTTTTTGAATCACTGTGCCGCCAGGTCGAGGGGCTGACGCGAGCCATTGATGTAGCGACGCCGGGTGGAGAAGGCGGCGGCATGGTTGAGGCCGGGTCACCTCGGGGAGCGCCGGCGGCGAAGCGGCCGCATGGGAAGGACAGCGTCGCACCACGAGCCCCGACCGTGAAACGCGCGGCAGACCCGGCCAGGGTGGCGAAGCCGGCCGCCAAGAGGAGGCGCGTCGCGCCGTAGGAGAGGGCGGTGAGACTCGCCATCCCGATGGTGCTGGGGTAAGTTTTTCTTCTAGCTCGGACCGAGTTGTCGAGCGGCTCTGCTTGTCTCGTATTTAGTTCACCTTTTGAATCAGGTCGCCGATCTCGCTGGCGGTGGTGGCGGTGGACGCGGCATTCGCCGTGGGTGCCACGTTTCGGAGGATCTGGTCCGGCACCGTCGACCGGGACGAGGAGAAGGAGGGGCGGGCATATCCGGCCTTGGTCTGGATCCGTCCGACGCTAAAGGCCTGGCCTGGCGGGACCTAAACCAGGCTGAGGCGGAGTTGGAGGCGGCGTTGACCCAGGCCTGGGTTAGCGCTGCGGCGACGTGGGCGGGAGCCGGAGAGGAGCCGGCGTGGCCGGAGATGCCGGCTGGGATGGTGGCGGTGGCGACGACCTTTGTGCCGTCGTCGGAGGGGGAGCGCGGCCATGATGGCCGCGTGGACACGATGGACCTCGACCGGGAGGTCGTGGTCGTTGGGGACGGCATCCCACCACGGACCGACGTGGTCGAGCGGGCGGGAGCCAGCGGAGGCGGCGGTGACGCCGTCTTGGGGGAGGTGTCACGGATGCCGCCGGCGGGGTCGGCCCGGGTGCCGGCGAGTGAGACACCGCTGGTGGTGGGCCATGAGCCAGTCGGCCCACCGAGCCGGCGTCGGAGCACACCCTGGTGCTCAAGCCCGGGGGTCGCTGGGCCGCTAGGCCATAGCCGGCACGGAGCAGGACCGGCGAGGTCTGCTTCGGGCCCCCGACCCAGGAGGAGCCGGCGATGACCGCCGTGACCCGGCGCCTGCGGGGGCGGGCGGACCGGATCGAGGCCTTCGCCCAGGCCGAGGTCAAGGTGACGCAGGAGCTGGAGCGCGTCGTGCTTGTAAGCTTCCTTCGCATGTTTGTAAGCTTCCTTCGCGCACCCACTGGGTGTAGCCCCCGAGATTCATGCTAACTGCGCAGCAGTTGGGTTGAATCTTATCTTGATATCCTGTATTGATCACTACTTTTTGCAGCAACTGGACGCCTACCGGGTCAGTGTCTTCAACCAGCGCCAAGGAGGAGGAGCTCTGCGCCGCGGTAGGTACTTGCCTTGTATGCTCTTTTCTAGTGGGGGCGCGCTAGCGCACCCACTAGGTGTAGCCCTCGAGATTCGGGCCAACTGTGTATCAGTTGGGTCGCATCTTAAGCTGTACTTTGTTTCTGAGTTTCTTTTCTACAGCCGAGGTGCTGTCTTGGAGGACCCGGCTAGTCCAGGCTGGCTTCCTCTATGACCGGCTCGTTGCAGACACCGGTCGGCTTGGAGCCAAGGTGGAGAGGGCGAGGGCGGAGGCGGCCCGGTGGGTGCTCGACAAAGCCAGCCAGCTGCAGGAGCGGCTGGAGGGCGACAAGGGCCGCCTTGAGGCCGAGGTGGAGCGGCTCAAGGCGGAGGCCGCCAAGGTCGTGGAGACGCATCAAGCCCTTGCTGAGGCGGACCAGCAACGCGGCCAGCTGGCCGATGACAAAGGGCAGCTCCAGGCCGAGGTGGAGCGCCTGAAAACGCTGGTGGCCGCTGCGGAGGAGACCCGCCAGGCGGAGACCCAGCGCCACGAGTAGGCTGGGAAGGGGGCCGAGGATAAGGACGCCGAGCTGAAGGCGACCCTTGCCAAGGTCGTCGAGTTGGAGAAGGCGCTCCAGGAGCGTGACCGCACCATCGCCCGAGAGCGGCGCGGTACGTTGCTCGAAGCGCAACACCTGGAAGAGTCCTTCTCCACTAAGTGCTTTCCTTCGGTTTTGTTGTTACCGGGTTGGGACTCCGACTTCTCTTCCTTAGTGACTTTATCCTGACTTGCTTTTCTCTTCGACAGGGGCCTTCCCGGAGATGCGCCGGCTGGCGGAGGAGGCGGTCTGCTTTCAGCGCGACCCGCAGGGAATCGTCGGCTCCGGGACTGACCCACGGGTGGCCTAGACCTTTGCGGAGATCGTGGCCGCCCCTGAGGCCCGTCTACGAGTCCTGAGCGAGCAGATGGGGCGGCTTTCTGAGGCCGGCGCGGCGATGACGACGGCCCTCTGGCCGGGCACCATCGCGCCGAATAGCTTCACGCGGCTGGCGCGGTGGTTGGAGGTAGGCCCAGACCGTCTTCATGAGTGGCGGGTTTTTGCCACCTGTGCCGGTGCGGAGATGGCGCTTCGATTCGCGTTGTCTTGGTATCTGGACCTGGCGCTGATGGGCTAGCGGGCTGATACCACTATAAAAAAAGACACATCCGTGACATTTTGGGCCGAACGAATTTTTTCTGTCATACATATGACACTTCTATGACGATAATTGTGACAAAACCCGGTATCATCATAGATGTGGTGGGCTCCTACTTCTATGACAAAAAATCATGACAGAAAATGGGCTTTTCGTCCTGGGCGGGCCGGAGACGCAGCTGCATGACAATCTTTGGGCCATCCATGACGGAAAAAACCATGGTAGAAGCGAGGGGGAGGAAAATTTCGGGGAGTTCCCGGTTATGGTGGGAGGTCGGGGGCCGACCGATGCGTGTTTCTCTCATACACGTACGCGCGTGTGTGTGAGGCGTTGGCTCTAACTGAACCCGGGTGAGGCGTTGGGCTCTAACTGAACCCGAGCGATCGATTCCTTCGCTACTGCTGCTAACTGAAGCCGATCGATGCTGCCTCTGGGATGAACAGTCAGCATTGCGGGGGGGTTTGGATGAACAGTGAGCGGTGGCGTTGCCTCTGGATGAACAGGACCCCGTGGTGTGGTGGAGGGCTGGATGAACAGTAGACGGTGGAGGGGTGCCTGTGGAGGGGTGGTTGAAAAGGACCCCATGGTGTGGAGGCCTGGATGAACGGTATATGGTGGAAGGGTGGTTGAACAGTAGCCGGTGGAGTAGCACGCAGTGGAGGCTGGATGAACAGGAGCCCGTGGAGGCTGGAGGAGGTCGACGGTAGCCCGTGGAGGCTGGAGGAGGTCGATGGTGGAGATGAACAGTATCCCGTGGAGTCCTGTTTTGCGGTACGCCACACCCCTCCCGATGAACATGACCCCCGTTTCGACCATAGGAGGTTCGTTTCGTCCGTTTTGCGGTACGCCACACCCCTCCCGATCAACAGGACCCCCGTTTCGACCATAGGAGGTCCATTTCCTCCGTTTTGCGGTACGCCACACCCCTCCCGATCAACAAGATCCCCGTTTCGACCATAGGAGGTCCGTTTCCTCCGTTTTGCGGTACGCCAGACCCCTCCTGATGAACAGGATCCCGTTTCGAACGTGGCCGGTCGAACACAAGGCCGTTTCCTCCGTTTTGCGGTACGCCAGGCCTTGTTTCCATCGCCTGTTCCGTCCAAGCCCTCCTGATGAACACAACCACGCATTTCGTTCCGACCCAGCCGGTTGGCTCCCACGCGTTATGTTGCCTCCCGATGAACACGACGCATTCCGTTGCCTCCCCATGAACACGACGCATTCCATTGCCTCCCCATGAACACGAGGACGACGTTGTTTCTCCGTTCCGACCCAGCCATGTACACAAGCCCTGGCCGTATGTATGCATGAGTAGGCGTTCGAGACCCCACCCGTATGTACAGATACGTGGCCGTATTTTTCTTTCTTGCACCCTGGCCGCTGTACGTACGTGTACATGCTACGTGCGCGCCTCTACTACGACACATACGCGCCTCTACTACGACACGTGCGCGCCTCTACATCCACCAGTATATATGTACGTACACGTTCGCGACCAGAATGATAATGCTACATACGCTTTGACCAGGTGGGTCCCGATTGTCAGGCACTTCCTTGCCTACGAAGATGTAGCTGGTGGGTCCCAGCAGTCAGGGGGGGGGGGCGAATCATTTTTTTCCCGGACGCACTTCCTTGCGTGCGAAGATGTAGCTGGTGGGTCCCAGCAGTCAGGGGCAAACATTTTTTCGTGAAATACGGTGGCCCGTTCGGTGGGTCCCCGCTGTCAGGTGGAGGAATAATTATTTTGCACGTAATAACGAGGCACTTCCTTGCTGTGGCCGTGGACCCAGATGTCAGCCTCTCCATGTACAGTCCACATCTGATGGAAGTTGTTCCTTGACCATGTTGACCACGCCGCGCCGAGAGCACCGGGGCGGTGGACGACAGAGAAGCCTAGGAAGGGAACAACGCGGAGCCGGGGAAGACGCGACAGTGGATGCCCACGCGTAGAGGAGTACGAGGGTTCACTGGTTCGCTGCGGTGTGAGGCTGCCGTCACCGCAGAATAACAGGGGGTGTGGGTGAGTAGAGGGATGGCCTGGACAGCGGTGGGAGTAGTAGGGGGCGGTGAGGCCTCCGCCGCATCGCAGCCGGCCACGGGAGGCAGGAGCACGAGGCACGACCTGTGCTGGTTTGGGCGACTGGAGCAAGAAGACCAGAGGTTGAAGAAGCACTACCGCCGTTGGATGGACATCGTACGGTCACTGGATCTAGAATCATGCATATTGACTAAGTCTGCAAAGCCCTCCGTCCCTGTCAACTTAGTAGGCCCACAAGTCAGCCTGCCACTATACAGGGTCCCAGCTAACAGGGGGAGTGTTCATTTTTTGTGCGTAATAAGGAGGCACTTCCTTGCATGCGAAGATATAGCTGGTGGGTCCGAGCTGTCAGCGGGGGTAACGTTTTTTTCATGAAATATAGAGGCCCTTTCGGTGGGTCCCTGATGTCAGGTGAGGAATCATTATTTTGCGCGTAATAATGAGGCATTTCCTTGTGTGCGGCCATGGACCCAGCTGTCGGCCTCTCCACGTACAGTCCACTTCAGATGCATGTCTGTCGTTGACCACGTTGACCAGGCCGCGCCGAGAGCACCAGGGCGGTGGACGACGGTGAGGCCTAGGAAGGGAATGACACGGAGGCTGGGAAGACTCGGCAGTTGTTTCCCACGCGGAGGGGAGTACGACTGTACGAGGGTTTACTCGTTCGTCTGCCGTCGCCGGAGAATAACAGCAGGTGTGGGTGAGTAGAGGGATGGCTAGGCCAGCGATGGGAGTACGGTGGGGCGGTGAGGCCTACGCGGCAGCAGAGTTGGCCACGGGGAGGAGGGAGCAGGCAGTCCTGCCGGCGCTTGTTTGAGCGGCTAGAGCAGGAAGAGAAGATATTGAAGAAGCACGACGGCCATTGGTTGGCCATCCAACAGTCATTGCTTGTGCGTCAACCTTTTTTTAGGAAAGCCTCAAATCTGTGGAAAACATCATACAGCCCATCTGCCATTATTTCTAATAATTTACAGCCCATTTGCTAATTTTTTGGAGCCCATATTCTTTTTGTTAGCATTATAGCCCATATTGTGGACACGGTTAAAAATTATACGGAATTTTGCATATTTCGGTGCGGTCCGAATTGTTTTTAATACCGAAATTTCGACTCACATTCAAACTAATTTTAAAAATAAATGTACATCAATATAAAATCCAAAAAATTTCCACGCATAAAAATTAATGTAATTTAAAATCTCGAAATGAAAAAAAGATATTTGAAACTAATTGCCGGTTTGATGTGTTTTAAAAATGTACATCCCATTTCTCATTACTGATAGGCTATTTTCTCGGCCAGCCGAATGAAGCTCTCCTCGTCTTGAAAGATTTGCAGCCCAACAGGCCTGAAAAAGCGACTTACTTGGCAAATCACAAAAAAACTGGGCTGTGGCCATGGACCCAGCTGTCAGTCCATTTGTTTTTTAGTCCATTTGGTGGGCTGGGTGAAACAATGATGTAGCATCTATGCAGCCCATTTAAATCCCATTTGTATTTTTCTCGAAATCTGCGGACTTGCTGGGCTGGGTGAAAATATCATGTTGGGCTAGACGGGGAAGGTACTGGGAGAAAACTCAGTTTACATCAAAAAAGAAAGTGGGAGAAAATTCAGAGACCTGCTGGGTCCACCTGAGGAGGGGAATATGTTGGGAGGAAGGAGATTGAAAGCACGACAGCCGAGAGAACTAGTTTTTTTATGGACAAGTGAACTAGTTTACATACATAAGCAAATAGCCACTAAAAAAGCAATCAGGTTAATGGGTTCTTAAAAGAAATATTTCGGACAAAACAGATAATTACGACACATAGGCTAATGCATGAAACACTCAGATGATAAAGGTGCTTATAAACAGATAAAGTACAACATCTATACCTTCCTAGCACGCTTGATCATGACGCTGCGGCTGTCCATGTACTCGTCGGTTACGGGAAGCAGACATGCCCTCATGTTCAAGATCTGCCTTTACATGTCGTAGCATGCGTATGCGTCCTTGGCCGCGTAGGTTATGTAGGCTAGATTCAGAGGTACCTCCCACGTGTTCAGGTCGTCTTCTTTCATGTTGGCGTATCAGGGGTCGATGATGGTCTCAGCGAGGTCAACCACGGAGTCCTTCTCCTGCCGTTGCTGATGATCTTATATTGCTTATGGATGTCGACAAGCTTGTTGCACCAGATGGCCAAATCGTCGTGTTCTTCCTTATCTCCACCGTAGCGAAGGTGCAGTCAGCGCTGCCGGTGAAACGGGCGAATGCTCCAGAACTTGGTGCATCCATAGGACTGAGGCGAGGCAGAGCTTCACCGAGTTGGTGTACATCACATTCAACTTGGTGCAGCCATAGGACTGAACGACAAACTCAAAGGGGAACTCCTTGCTGAAGTCCATATCCAGCAAGCTCACCCCTCGGATCGCCATTGGAGTCTCTTCGAGTGAACGAGTGTGTAGGCGGCAGCAGCAGTTCGTTTTTCAGCTCTTGGGGAACTGGATTCAACAGTAAGCTGAGTGTGTAGAGGCGACAACAGTTACTACCCCTCCCTCGTCCGCTGCACGCCCGGCAGAAGATGCACCCTCGGCCACACGTCGGTTCACGAGTGGGTCTGTATTGGTACTGTAATAATAGGAGTTAGTGGTCACTTTACTTAAATTTAATTAGCTTTAATAGAAATTTATACTTAAAACAAGCAATGCATTCGCTCGTTCTATCAGTGCCATGGGATCAACATGCACAACAATTAGAATTATAATTCTCAGGACGCACACGATCAGCACATTTGTCGTACTTTCACAAAGATAATACTACCAAGTTTGAACTATTTGTTATGGTTGTTGTCCTCTGCATCATCATGCCGTGTTTCCCAGCTTGCAAGATTCAGAACCAACAAATAAGATCCAAATAATAAGTACAACAAAGATGCCTACACATCTCATTGATTCCCAGCTTGCAAGATTCAGAACCAACAAATAAGATCCAAATAATAAGTACAACAAAGATGCCTACACATCTCATTGATTCCCACCTTGCAAGATTCAGAACCAACAAATAAGATTCAAATAATAAGTACAACAAAGATGCCTACACATCTCACTGATTCCCAGCTTGCAAGATTCAGAACCAACCCATTAGAGCCTTTTGATAAAGTGAATATCGGGATTAAATCCATCTTGGCTAGCCATGTCATACAATCGAAGAACTTGGCGAATGCTCTTGACTGTCACAACATCTGTAGTTGAGTATTCCTGTTTGCACAGAATGTTTGCATAGCACAAACAAGGAGATAGGAGAGCATGATTTCGCTTTAATAGCGGTCTCCTTGAACTCAACCTCCAGCTCTACTTGGATGAGGTCTGCCTGGACTTCCATGATTCAATTCATGCGCCTTTTTCTACAGTTCACCTAAAATGAAGCAAAGATTGCATCATTCAGCTAGCAAGAAGTACTTGCTCTTGTGAGCTGGCAGGTTCTTCTTTAGTAGTTGCACTAAAATTGAGGAACATTAAGGTTGGTTGTCCGGCTCATGTAAGGTGCAACTATAATTTTCTTATCCTTTTGTGCAGTTCCACTAAAATAAAGTGCCATTGTGGTGATAGTGACGGCTCCATCTTGCAAAGGCTAATAAAATGTTGCACGAGATTACCAGTAGAACTTGACGGAGATTTTGGAAACTCCAATCACCATTTTGTGCAGTTCCACCAAAATTGAGAGATGTTGCCCACGTGAAATTTTAGTTGAACTGCACAAGACACTCATTCAAAAAAAGTGTTTTGTGCAGTTCACCAAAAGGTCACAATAGAAACAAGGTGAAATGGATATCCCTATCTGCACAAAAAGATAGAAAGTAAACAGTTGCTGGTCAATAAGAATATATGAAACATATACAAAATGAAAAGAAGCATCTTAATTATGTTCATGGCAATCACACAAGGATAGTAGAATTTTTAAAACATCGACAATGCTTCATGTTAGAAGAAGCATTACGATCAACAATGAGATTCCTCAAATATGGGATTACTTTAATGGTGGCATTGCTTGTTTACCAGACACAGTAAATCAACGGCAGCTAAAGAGTTGGTTTAAGGGCATGGGACCGTGGGGACACCGGGACACTCAGCAGCGTAAAGGAGCAACTTACTTATCATACTGGGGAAAACAGCAGGAGTGCCATTGTACTATGTGAGGGCAGCAAATCTAATCCTGGAGACCTTGTACTATGTGAGGGCAGCAAATCTAATCCTGGAGACCTTGTACTATGTGAGGGCAGCAAATCTAATCCTGGAGACCTTTTACTATGTGAGGGCAGCAAATCTAATCCTGAGACCTTTTACTATCTAAGGGCAGCAAATCTAATCCTGGAGACATTTTACCATGTGATGGCAGCAAATCTAATCCTGGACATACTCTGTTGACTTTTCCACCAGCCGCCACTTTCTATCCTTTTTTCAACCAATAATAGATCTGTTCCTTATCCAGTTTGTACTGCGTTTTCCCATTATTTCCCTTTTCAACCAAGAGACCGGTTGGGTATCCGGTCTCTACTACTTTCACCATATTATTTCCTCTTTGAATCAAGTCCTAGATTCATGCTACAACTTTCCCCCCTTTCTTCTTGTTTGAACAAAGCCCTAGATTCGAATGCATGAAGTAGCTTTACCTCTAATAATACTAAAAATTTAGGTGGCTTTGGAAGAGCTGATGGGAGTAGAAAAAGATGCACATGCAGACACATGGGGAGCTGGGGCAGTAGAGCAAGGCCGCTTTTGAAGAACTTATACCTGAGGGTCGCCAAGATGTCGGCGGCGGCAGGTCAGATCTGCGGACAATAAGGCAGGGTGGAAGAAGGGTCGGAGGACCTCCCGAGCCGGCCATGTGTCGGAGAGAACGGAACGGGCAGAGGATCGGGCCCCTCCGACAGCTATGGGTTTCCTCCCTCGGCGGCGATGACCGCGTGAACGATGCACCTTTTAGTCCTCTACACACACCGGCCGAAGGGATCCGGCCGGATCTGTGACCAGCGGTGAGCATAGAGAAAATGTCGCTACCGCTGTCTTGTTTATATCTGGAGAGGACGAGAGAATGAAGAGAGCAACCCTAGTAAAGCAAGCGCTCAGGCCCCTGCGTCCATATATAGTGGAGTGATTATCTTTTTTCTCTCCACAACAAGCGTTTCAATTTGTGTACGTGGCATTAAAGAAAAGAAACTCTCTATTTAAGGTGACTAATGTACGACTCCTACTTACTACTACTAGTAGTACTACAGTATTGTTCACTCGTGCTCCCCGCCCCTCCATTCATTAAACAACCCCACGGGTGAATAAACATACAGTAAGTATTGTATTTATATAGAACGAACAAGCTCGAACTATTTTCGCGTAGTTAAAAGTTGAGGGCGGGGCTTTTCCCGGGCAGTACGCACGGCAGTTTTCGGGTAGGGCCAGAAGACTATTTTAATTAAAAAACTTCGAGATGGCCACATAGCATGGAGCCGACCCCAACGATTTTAAGCTTACAGGCACGGTACACGCTATCCTAGACTACTCTACACATGAAACTGCCACACGAGCATGCGGGCTGCGCTTTCCCTCTTCAGGAAGTCGAACAATGATGGAATACTACTGCACTAGAGGAGTACTACAGTACGCTTCTGGCCATCTGACACCGATTGAACTGTTGCATGTCCACCGCGTGTGGGAGGGAGAGTGTGTAGCGAAAGCTTCTCCTAGTCTTGCCAACCACCATGCTCATAGGCGAGGGAGGGACGCTCCTGCCTTTGCGTGCATGACAGCTGGGCCCGACAGGTGTGTGGACAACCTGTCATACAGCCAAAGGCAGGTGTAGTTAAGTCCGCGAGGGAGAGGATAATCAAACTTCTCGTTGATGTACGAGTTGACACGACACATCAAAGCACTTCACTCAATATATTTCAATAATTTGCGTGTGTGACTCCTAGATGCAGAGGCCGGGGGTCATCATCCTCCTTTTTGAGAAAAAACAGACGCGTGTGTGAGAGGACGAGTGCATGCGTTCACCTCTTCTCTTCCTGTATAACATACTACTAAACTCAGAGTACAAGTTTTTCTGGGTGGCACGATGGTGTGTGTGAGAAGTCCCGAGAGATAGGTTTAATGCGTCTGAAAAAAAGACTAGCCTAGAGCTCGCCACGCGGCTATTGTTTTTCTCAAAAATTATGTTTATCAACACATTAATTGCAATGCATGCATGCATAAAGTACATGCATTGGTTAATTTTCTCTTAATACTTGCATGCAATGATTTAATGCACCTTGGAATCTGAACATGTGTTGGGGAACAACCAAATTGAGCCTTATAAAATGGAAAAAACTAAAATTTTGAGATAAGCCCTATAAAACCGGAAAGGAGGGAGTAGAAAAAGAAGTACTCCATCCGGGAATAGTGCCGCACTTCGAAACTAGAACCATCAATAAATTTTGAGCTTGCGTCTCGTCACATTCCAAATTACTCCACGCTATATTGAATTGCAAACCTGTTCACACCGATCACAACCTAAACGGTTTCTGTCAGGACCCCGATTCCAAGTCACATCGATCTAGCCGGTAACACCTCATATCACTTTGCGGCCTCACGCACGGTATTCCCACAGGTGTCGCCTTACCATGGCCCGGGACCGTTTGCGCCTTTTGGCTCACGTATATGAAGTGTCGCTAGCATCCATATGACAGAGAACCCGGGCCGACATGGCTAGTCGTGAACCCAAAGCGGCACCAGCCTATGGGGACAGGCATACATGAATCACATCGAGCATGTCGGTCAGCAGTGTGTGAATCCAGGCTGCAGCACTGGGCTAACAGGACTCCGAGAACCCGGGCTGTAGCAGGCTGGGCAGGACTCCGGATGTCACCGCGTGACATTTCCCCGAAGGGACAGACATAGGAACCAAGTGAAACACATGCCTGCTAGTCAAGTGTCCTGAGCAGTAGTGCTGGGCTAGCAGGACTCCGGTGAACCGGGCTGTAGCGGACTACTATGGCTCATGGAAGCACTAGACTACATTTCCCCATAAGAGAGGCTGCCAAGGATAAACAACTAGATTGTCGGATCCCACACATACCAAGCATTTCAATCATACACACAATATGCTCAATATGTGTAAATACAACATGGCATCACAACAAAACTCTACGACTCAAATATTTATTCATTAGGCTCCGAGGAGCGAGATATTACAAACATGGGTCTCATGACCCAACAATCATAGCATACAAATCAAAGCACATGTGGAAGCTTAACATGTCTGAGTACAGACATCTACAAATGAAAAAGGCTAAGAAGCCTGACTATCTACCAGATCCTGCTGAGGGCATAAGATCGTAGCTGAGGTATCAAGCTAAACGTCGAAGTCCACGCGAAACTACTAGCGAGACTGAAGTCTCTCTGGAAAACATAAATTAAGCAAAAGTGAGTACAAAAGTACTCAGCAAGACTTACATCAGAACTAGCTACATATGCATCGATATCAACAGGGGGGGTGGTGGAGTTTAACTACAGCAAGCCAGCTTTGACTCGGTGGCTATCTTAAACTACGACTGCAAGTAACTCTTTTGAGGTGGCGCACACGAGTCCACATATTCACCATATCAATACACCACTATGGATCAGCTCCTGTCTCCCAATGAGAACGCCATCCATAGCACTCACGCTTATCTTGCGCATTTTAGAGTATCCACTTTCACTTGTCTATGAACTGTTATAGGCAACCCAGAAGTCCTTTACCGCGGACGCGGCTATTCAAATAGTTTTATACCCCGCAGGGGTGTACTTCGTCACACATGTTTCCACCACTTAGCGTCTGCACACGACATGTGCTCGACAGACTTCAAGCGAAAGCCAACGTAGGTGTAGACCACGACCTGACTAACCACACAAGTCTCTAGTCTAGGTTTATCGCCTATTCGGGTTCCATCCGCAAGGAAATCCGGCCGGGGTGTCCTCAACGGCCCCAAATGATGGGTACAGGGTCCCGAGATGCCAAACGGGCACCCGGCATACCCGACCATGGTGTATCTACCGCATCATAGCCCACCCCTAGGGTCAGCGCTACGCACGGCCGCCAACACGTAACCTATAAACGCCAGAAACTAGTTGCAACTCCTGGACAGAGGACGAGAGGGGTCAGTAAGTCGAGCGGGGTCGTATTTCAGGGCCCAATGTGTGGTCCTAGCTGTTTCAAGGATCACAAACACAGAACTCAGTTCCTGAGGACGGTTTCAGTGAGACAACCCACCATGTACTCCTACATGGCCTCTCAAGCTACCTTTACCAAATCGTGTTCACACACTTAGCTCACACAGTAGGACATGTTCACACACCTCCGATTCATCCCCGATGAATCAGACCTGACACAACTTTATGCAATAGCAGGCATGAAAAACAAGCATGAATGAGTAGGCACATCAGGGCTCAAACAACTCCTACTCATGCTAGTGGGTTTGATCTATTTACTATGGCAATGACAGGTCATGTAGAGGAAAGGGGTTCAGCTACCGCAGCATGTAACAGTTGAAACGGTGTTGTCCTAATGTAGTAAAATAGAGAAGGAGCGAGAGAGTGGGATTGTATCGGAATGAAAAAGGGGGTTTTTCTTGCCTGGCACTTCTGAAGATAGTATAACTCTTCATCAGCGTCAAAGATCACATCGTCGAAGCAACGTCTACTGAGAGGGGACAAATACCGGCAACAGAGAAAGAAACACAATCAATGCAATGCACAATATGACGTATGATCATGACATGGTAAAATGAGTGTGTTGGGCTAATGCAACTACAAACAGATGGGTTTGAGCTATTTTGAACCAAAGATTCAAAGTTCAAACTCATTTGTGATCTTAAATAGTGCTTTATCATGTTTTGCACTAAACAGCAAGTTAACTTGTTTAAACATGCATGAAACTAGTGCAGATGGATAGATTGGGTTTTTCTGATCATTTTCCATATATAAATTATTTCATTTGGAGCTATGGTTGATTTTCTACGAATTTTAGAAGTTTTGGGCACTTTCTGGAATTTCTTGAATTAAGTTAAATCCAGAATATGAGTTAATGCGTCAGCACTGCGTCACTGTGACGTCAGCGGTCAACTGAGACGGTCTAGGTCAACCCTGACCTGTGGGTCCCCTCTGTCAGTGTCAATTAAACTAACTAAGTTTAGTTAGCGTTAAACTAATACTAACCTAGTTTACTTAGTGGCCTGGGGCCCACACGTCAGTGAGTCAGGGGTGAAGTCAAACCCCGATCAAGGGCGGTCAAACCCGCCGGACCCGATCAACGGCTTGTTCGCCGGCGACGACAGAGACGGCGGAGGGCTTCGGAAACGTTGTTCCAGCGACTAAAAGAGCGGTGGAGGAGCTCTATGCGTAGCTGGAGAGCTCGCGCATCTAACGGTGTAAGAAGCAGCAGCTGGGGTGGTCCGAAATGACAGTGATATCGAGCTTTGCGGCGGCTGGAGTTCGGCCATGCTCGAGTTCCTCGCTAGGGTGTTCGGGAGGAGGATCTTGGGGTGGCTACGGGCACGCGAAGACACGCTGAGCACGGTGGTGTGCTCAGCTTCGAGCGACAGTGGCTCTAGCCACGACGGTGATGGGGCACAGCGGCGACGGGCTGCGGCCGCTGTGGACAGGGGGGCTAGAGGAGGAATTCGACAGCAGGGAGAGAAGGGTTGGGAGCAGGAGCTCACAGCGATGCCGAAGAGGGGGTCAGCGAGCTTGGGGAGGTCCTGGCGGCGCCGAATCGACCGGAGACGGGCTCGGGTGCCTGAGGTTGAAGACGAAGGAGAAGATGGCGTTCGGCGTCGCGTGAGTCGACAGAGAGGCGTAGGCGTCGGTGGCGGAGCTCCTGGGCATGTCGGAGAGGCGAGGGGGAGGCGGTGGCCACGGTGGTGCACGTCGGCGGCGGTGGGCGCGTTCGGGTGGTGCGAGGGGGAGAGAGCTCGAGGAGAGGGAGAGAGCTCCAGAGTGAGGGAGAGGCAGAGGGGTCGAGGCCGTTCCAGTGGCGTGGAGACAGGGTGAGGGGGAAGCAGGAGGTGGAGCTCGAGCGCGCGCGCGTCGACACGCCTCTGCCTACTGCCAGAGGTTGAAGACGGTGGGGCTCCTGGTGGACTGGCCAACAGTGCCAGGCCAGTGGGCTGGGCTGGCCACTTGGGCCGCCAGGTGAGCGCCAGGTAAGCCGTATCTCTCCCCTCTGTCTTTTATTTCTATTTTCTATTTTCTGACATTTGTTTCTGATTTAGTAAAATACTAAATCAATTTAAACCTCATGAAAATAATTGTGTCAGCTAAGTGGATTTATACAAAGCCACACAACAATTTTCAGAATTATTGAACATATATTTATACATATAATAAATATAAGTCCAATTCAAATAGTTATTGAATTAATTCCAAATGCCCAAAATAAATATTTCTGAGACTCCAAAAATATTGGTTTGAGTTTTACCTCTTGCCAATATTTTTATAGCTTGACAGGAACATTTTCTTGGGTTTATTTGAAACAATTTTTAATGTTTGATCTTTTTGTAAAAAGACTTCTAAGGCTTTCTACTTTCGCCAATTCAACTTTCATAAATATATACATGATGCATGAATGCTTGTGCAACTAGATACAACCAATTCTAGGGCTGTGACAGTTTCCCACTTAGGAGCGTATTAGTACTCGGTTATAAATACTAGTATGCCAAGATGACTGCACATTCCTCCTCAACTTCTCATCCACAAAAACAAAGTCATTCAGCATCCTTCCCTTGCGTCTGCGTGAGTTCTGGGTCAAGAGATTGCCACTAGGGAGAGGCGAGCATGGAAGCGGAAGCACGAGAGATGTCCCGCCTCGCTGCAAGAGCAGCTGACATGTCCCGCCGCGCGGAAGTAGCAGCACAAAGGTCCCGCCGCGCCGCTGAAGCAGCACAGAGGTCCCGCCGCGCCGTTGATGCAGCAGACTGGTCCCGCCACACCGCAGAAGAAGCAGAAATTTCCCGCCGCGCCATGAATGCAGCAGAGATGTCCCGCCGCACCGCGGCGGCCTGGGAAAATTTCTCACGGGCAGGCAACGACTGTTACAGGCGCATGCATGTGATCATCCATAGCCAGATGGATCAGATCCCCGGCTTAGGAGGTTGTAGGACGACATGATAGCCTCGTTTGAACAGGCTACCGGCGTCATCCGGCAACTAAGGGAGGGCAATGAGAGGCTCCGGGCCGAGCGTGACCTGCTGAGGGAGAAGATCGTCCGAAGTGCAGACCAGCAGGAGGAGACCAGTGCCTTGTTCAAGAGGACTGGCGTCATTGTCAAGAAACTTATGGATGAGAATGACATGCTCCGCAACAAGCGCCAAAGGATGGTGGAGGAATCTGTGGATGTTCTCAAGCAGCGTCTTGAGGACACGAAAGAGCTGATCGCCGCTCGCCGCGGAGACTAGTTTCCTGGTTTCTTTTGATGTAATAATCGATTTAGGATGTGCATTGTGTCGTCGGTTGTGAAATGTTGGGTTCTAGCGTGGATGTTTGGCCTTTGTTGGTCTCTTGGGATGTTGTGATTTCAATCTGGTAGCTTTTAGTCCTTCGTGTTAGGCTGGAGTTGTGCTGAACTTCTTGGGAATTGTGGTGGTTTTCAGTAATGAAAATCGGAAGGGGCAAGCCCTTCTTTGATCAAAAAAGAAAAATTAATCGTCCTTCTATATTCATCAGTCTTGCTATAAGTCGCAGTATATGCTATATAGGTCCGTCGGATCTTACATCAAGATCCGTGCTGTCAGATTTTCTTTTTTCTCTCTTAAATCTCAGTCGAGTGTGACATAGCCACGCCATTAACCAGAGGCTCAGGCGCCATTAATGGAGACCTTGGGAGAGAGGTGGATGGCAGTTGGAGGTCAAAGGGCTCTCCTCCCGATAAGCACACGCAGGGGTCTGATTGCACGCCTCTTGTACTCAAATAGCTACCCTGCATGGCGCCTCCTAGCTAATAAAAAATGGGGACACATGGCGGCACGTAAATGGTATTAGTAAGTAGAACACCCACGGTTTCAATAATACTTGTGTTTCCGATTGTAACGTGACAGCACTTGTTCCAAAATGACTTTGTTGATTGTTAATGTGTGCGCCTTTGCAAATCGGATCGCAAATTTACCACAGCATGTTGGTGCCATGTCATGGCACCAAGCCAAGTTTCATTATTTTCATGCATGTTTTGGATTTACATGAATTAAAAAACTAAGTTTCTCATTGTTTCCAACCCAGCCACGATGCCCAGAATTTTGAATTTCATTCCCATTTCTTGCATGGAACCTAGAAATTTACCCGAGGACACACATGTGATTTTTCAACCAACTTTGGTGCACTGGAACATGTGCTTGTATTTCAAATTTGAATTATGCACACAAAGGTGACACGTTCCCTCCCAGAACCACGAGCCTTCTTGAGAGAAGCTCCGATTTGCAAGAAGCTTATACCAAAATTTGTTCCTATTCGGCCAATTTTTTTACCATGGCATGGTACTACCATGACATGACACCATGCCAAGTTTCATGATTTTAAAACCAAGTTCCTCAATGTTCTCGACCGAGCCACAATGCCCAGATGTTTGAATTTTATTCTCATTTTTTGCATGGGACCTACTCCCTCCTTCCATCTATATAGGGCCTAATGTGTTTTTCAAGACAGCCTTTGACTATTGACAAGATTAATAGCACATGAGATGTATACTATGAAAATTATATTATTGGAAGCTCCTTTGACATACAAAATTGAAGCTATGCTTTGTGTAAGTTGCATGTCATATATTATTGCTCTAACGTTTGGTCAAAGTTAGCCTCGAAAAATGCATTAGGACATATATAGATGGAAGGAGGGAGTAGAAATTCACCCGAGGACACAAATGTGATTTTTCAACCAACTTTGGCGCACGGGAGCATGTGCTTGTAGTTCAAATTTGAATTATGCACATTAAATGACCAAAAACTCAATTAATGTTTAAATAAGGCCAAACGAAGCCGGAATAATTCCAAAATTTAATAGGGAACTCATGTAGTTCTATGTTGCCTTTGTAAATAAACTCAAGGGGGACAATGTATATCGTTTCACACTCAAAGGTGGCACGTTCCCTCTCAGAACCACGAGCCTTCTTGAGAGAAGCTTCGGTTTGCAAAAGCTTATACCAAAATCTGTTTCTATTCGGCCAATTTTTTTACCACAACATGGTAGTACCATGACATGACATCCATGCCAAGTTTCATGATTTTCAGATGTGTTTTGGATTTACAAGAATTTTAAAACTAAGTTTCTCAATGTTCTCGGCCGAGCCACGATGCCCAGATGTTTTAATTTTATTCTCATTTCTTGCATGGGACCTAGAAATTAACCCGAGGACACAAATGTGATTGTTCAACCAACTTTGGTGCATGAGAGCATGTGCTTGTAGTTCAAATTTGACTTATGCACATTAAATAACCAGAAGCTCAATTAATGTATAAAGAACGACAAATGAACCCGGAATAATTCCAAAATTTAACAGGGCACTAATGTAGTTCTATGTTGCCTTTGTTAAGAAACTCAAGGGGGGCAGCGTATATCGTTTCACACTCAAAGGTGGCACGTTCCCTCTTAGAACCACGAGCTTCCAAATCGGCCCAATTTTTTTACCACAACATGTTAGTGCCATGACATGACACCATGCCAAGTTTCATGATTTCCAGGTGAGTTTTGGATTTACATGAATTTAAAATCAAAGTTTCTCGATGTTCTCGGTCGAGTCATGACACCCAAATGTTTGAATTTCATTCTCATTTCTTCCCTGGGACCTAGAAATTCAACCAAGGACACACATGTGATTTTTCAACCCACTTTGGTGCACCGGAGCATGTGCATGCAATTCATATTTATATTATGCACATTAAAAGTCCAAAAACTCAATTAATGTATAAAAAGGCCAAATGAACCCGAAATAATTCCAAAATTTAACAGGGCACTCATATAGTTCTATGTTGCCTCTATAAATAAAATTAGGGGGAGGCAGCGTATATCATTTCGCACACAAAGGTGACACGTTCCCTCTCGGAACCACGGGGCTTGTTGAGAGAATCTCTGGTTTTGCAAGAGGCTTATACCAAAACTTGTCC
Organism: Triticum aestivum; assembly: GCF_018294505.1. Lineage (NCBI taxonomy): Eukaryota > Viridiplantae > Streptophyta > Magnoliopsida > Poales > Poaceae > Triticum > Triticum aestivum. Next base: position 162,554,391 of record NC_057809.1, on the reverse strand, counting down.
CAATTCAGCCAAAAATTATACGTATGAAAACAGGGTTTAGATTATCGCAAACATCTCGCTACCTAGACCAATAATGCACTATGATTTGAATTCAACATAAAATGGATACAAATATTTGAATTGGAGAGCGTATGGTACATGTAGTTCATAGTGAAATATGATTACTGCTATATGTATGTTTTTTGTTATCAAGATAATATTTAAATTATTGTATAACTTGACCACAATCGTATTCAAATAAAGAAAATTGATTCAAATTTAGTCCATACAATATATATGTTCACATGGTGGAGTAAAATGTTCATATATGATGGAAGATCAAAATGTACGACTACATCAATTATAAACCGCAAGGTCACCTAATGATATATTCGAATTCAACATAACATGGATTCAAAAATTGAAATTCGAGATCATGGCATCTGTAATCATTTAAAAAGGGACATTACTCTTTCTTTGGTGGGAATTGATTTGTTTTTTGTTGTTGTTGAGTGAAGTGCGAATCGATTTGGTACTGTGCAGGGTAATCTTGTTCTCCCGATTTTTTTTACATTTTTCTTGTAGTTTTTTCAATGGCATCTATAGCAATATAGTAAAAGGGGACATGGCTCTCTTGTGTCTTGTATGAATTGTTTTTTTACACGTTGAGTTTGTTCTTCCGAACAAGGAATCCACACCTTGTTATCCCAAAATTTTCAAGCTCGAGTATCTTTTGTCTCACGTGCTTTGAAACTCCCGCTTCTTCAACCCACGCCGCACCTTGTTATCCCGAAATTTGGACGTGCGCGAGAACTCCCTCCTCATCCGAAATCGCTCCCGCAGCCCAGACACGCTAAATCCCCCTTCTACCCCTCAGCCGGAAATGAAGCTCCACGTCGCGGTGTCAAAACCGGTGGGGGTACGCTGGTAACTTACCCTACATTTCAGACAAGCGCCTCCCTAAGCTTGGCTCCCCCTCCCCCTTCACCCCCCATTCGTACACCGAGGCCGCCAAAACCCGCGAAACCCCATGCTCCTCCGTCGGCCTCCCAACCGCCGCCCAGCCGGAGACTCTTCCTCGACTATGTGGTCCACCGCAACAACTCACTGTCCCTCATCCACCGCACTAGATGAGGATCCGTTGTCGATCTCGTTGTCCCGCCGGATCAGCCGCCCCGTCCTCCACCTCCAAGGAGCTTCCCCGATGTTCGCCTCGTCTATCACGCCACCTCAATCCCCACATCGCCGTCTTGACCTGCCCCACCAGAACCGCACCACACTCACCAATTCCTCCGATGAAGCCGAGGCCAACTCGGCGCCACCAAGGAGGTTGTGCACTCACCGCTGCATTTTATCTTCTATTCGATCTCACGGGGCTGCCGGTGCTCGATACTGAGCAGACATGGCGTGTCTCCATCGACGGCGCCGTCGCCGGCCACATCATCCATGGTGTCTCTCCCCCATGTCGTTGCTTCCTCGGCGGCGACTTCCACAACGGCACTAGCTGCAGCTGCTCCGGCTCTCGCTCGCGCTGCGGCCCTGTTCTTGTTGCCGGTCGCGCTGCTGCACTGCTCCTGCTTTCGTTCGTGCTGCTGCTCTGCTCTTGCTCTTGCTTGCGCTGCTGCTGCTGCACAACCTCCGACAGCTACATGAGTTGTTGCTTTAGCATTCGCCCGCGATGCTACTGCATGACTTGCTCTCTGCTAGTGTGTTCCCTGCTTGAGCGTCTGCTGATTTAGATCACTGCTTCTCTGCTACTAGTGCTCGAACGCCCTAAACATCTATTGCAATGCTCTGTTACTAGTTCAATTAGTTTCGACAGTAAAATTCAGTTTTGACTATGAAGTTCATTTTCTTCAGTTAAGGTTAGAGTGAACAGTACTTACAACATCTGTCAGAGCGGCCGTGGCACGGCTGATGCATTTTACATCTAGCACTTTTTGGTGATGTATTTTACATCATCTATTGCAGATGATATTAGGGTCCCACTTCAGATTAACGTTGTCTATCTTGTCATGCTTCAGCCTCGTCGCTCTACACCTTAGCGGAGCTGCTCCAACGACGGAACCGTGCATCACAGCAGAGCAGTACCCTCGGCGCCATTTCCAGAGGCCTCTGATCTTCTTACCCGCCTCCGACAGTCACACCAGCATCATCACCATCCTCCACGTCCAATCCAATGATGCTGAGGTCCACAAGGCTATGCCAAAGAGGTTGTACACTCGTCGCATCACTTTGTTTCTCCATTCCTCTCTTCTTCCAATTCATGTGAGCCAAACACCCAGGTTGACTGAAACCTTTGTTTCCAAATGTTATGTTTTGCACGTGCATTTCTATCCTATTCCTGTGTTCTTCCTGTCCCTGCGTTTATAGAATCCTCCAATTATAAGGAGACCTTACAGATTTACTTCATTTTCAGATAGGTGTCAAAGAAAACTCTGTGTGTTATGTCCTGCTCCTGCCATGCCGTCATCCACCCAACCTGAGGTGCACCATCGACAGAAGTGTTCACTGCAATAGAGATCCCCCCTGCAGACTTCCTTTCGCCGCCTCAGATCATATTCCCCGTTGCCGGCAGCCACGCCAACTGCATTACCATCATCGACTGAGCAGATGAACCTGAGGACTACACAGTTCCGGAAGAGAGGTCGCAGTCTTTCGTGTTTGCTTACGTTATACATCGGTTATTATTACCTGCTACTTTATCGTTCAATCTTGAGTTTTGAATTGCCCATGGGTCTCATATTGAGCCAGCAACGAATAGTATATGTCTACTATCTGGTTCATCTGGGGTCTTCTATGTGGTTCATGTTGGGTGGGAAACAAACAATAGATGATCCATTGTCTATCTTTTTAAATTGAAGCTATAATCTACCTGCTATCATTAGTTTTGGATCCGTCCACTCGTTTGCTACCATCAGTCTTGGTTTTTTGCATGCACCCTTAGGTCTTACAAAATCTAACTATTTTTTATTATGCATGTCAGATATTGTACACAATCCTACTGAACATGTAGAGAAAAAGAGAAGACCATTGCGTGCGAATATAATGTCATGCAGACGCCGCTCCATGGTGGGCGAAGTGCCCCCCTCCTGCATTTCCAGATTGTATTCCAGAGGAAGATAACATTTCAGATGGAGATTCAGAAGGAGCCGACCATGCCTGTTTACCACCTGAGGTGTTTGCTCTAACCTGGCATGCTGATGGTGGTAATATCATGCATATGGCGCCTTGCATTGCTTACATTATACATCTTATACGTCATCAGCTTAGTTTAGATTTGCTTTGTGTGAATGCCACCTGTTTGGTTTCTATATCATACTCGCACCATTCCTAAATATTTGTCTTTTTAGAGATTTCAACAAGTGACTACATACGGAACAAAATGAGTGAATCTACACTCTAAAATATGTCTATATACATCCGTATGTGGTAGTCCATTTGAAATCTCTAAAAAGACAAATATTTAGGAAAGGAGGGAGTATATGGGAATTATGCAATGCCATCTTCTTTAGCCAGGCATCATATACGTGAATCATGCAATGCCATCCTGTTTAGCCAGCCATCGTATATGTGAATTGTATCGTGCTATATTTTTTTCCATAATGTATTCCATTTGTCAACAATGTTTATACATTCATCTACTCTTCCTGTGCATCAGCCATATGAGTCGGTCATGGGAAAATCTGGAGTGAAAACAAGGTCTTCTGAGCAGTCAGTGCTACCTGTCGATGCAGATTTCTTGCTGGTTACAGATAGCTCCTGAGAGGAGGATTCAGAGAAAGATGACCAGTCGTATCCCCCCGATGTGCATGCTCTAACTTGGCTGGGTTATATTGCTCATATCATGCATATGATGTCTTGCATTGCCATGCCATCTGCTTAGATTAGACATGCTTTGTGTGAATGCCTCCTGTTTGCTTTCTATATCAGATATGTGAATTATGAAATGCCATGTTTTTCAGCCTGTTATCATATATGTGAATTATGCACCGCCATGGAGCCAGGCATCATATATGTGAATTATCTCATGCCATCTTTTTTTCATTACGTATTCCATTTGTCGACAATCTATGTATATTGAACTACTCTTCATGTGTATCAGCCATTTGAGCCGGTTATGGAAAAATCTGGAGTGAGAACAAGGTCTTCAGAGCAGGCAATGGTACCTGTTGAAGCATATATCTCGATGGTTACAGGGAGCTCCTTAGAGGAGGATTCAGAGACAGATGACCAGTCCTATATCCCACCTGAGGTGTATGCTCTAAGTTGCAATGTATATATTTCTCATATGATGCATATGGTGTCTTGCATTGCTCAGTTTAGACATCATATGCACAATATTGAATTCTATCTGCTTAGTTTAGATATCATACATGCGAGTGCCAGCTGCTTAGTATATGAATCAATTATGTCAATTATATCATGCCATCCTGTATACTTAGACAACATGTATGTGAATTATTTCATCCCAACCTATTTTAGAAAGACATCATATAGTTTTGTCATGTCATCCTATTTAAGTACATATCATATGTTGAATTATGCCATTATATCATGTTAAGTTATCCATCATATATCTGCAACTGTGTCATACTATCCTGTTTAGTTAGGCATCATATATGTGAAATTGTGTCATGCTGTCCTATTTGGTTAGACAACATATGTGAATTACCACATCTGTCTATCATATAATGTCTGCACATTCAATTTCTTTTCTTGTTTATCAGCCATTTGAATTGGAGGGGGTGATGGCAGTATATAAGGGAGCAAAAACCCGTTATTCACAAAAGACAGTGCTACCCGTCGATGGAGATAGAACCATGGTTGTACTGGCCCATAAACTAGCCCCACCACACATAATCGAGACTCTTCCAGATTGCACACTTACACCATTTGGCAGAGAACCAGCTACAACCCATCTAACCGCAACCCTAGCGGATAGTAACCCACTTATAGTTGACAAAGCACCATGTCCACCACAGAGTACCCCCACACGAGCAGTTTGTAAAGCTACTACAGTGCTCAAAGCACGAAGACCACCACAGCTAACCCAAACTCCATGTTTAAAGCAGAAGAGCAACTGTTCTCAAGTCAGATTCCATAGCTATGGTCCATACTCCTTTGCTGTTGCATCACTGTATTTACTCATACCAACTACTTTCGAATTTGAAGGATCCAATTGAAACTCCAATGGCGCGACATGTATGTTTTAAACCTATGTCTTTAACTGGATTGTTGTTCTAACTTCTTGCTCTATGTTGATTTTAGTTTAAGTTGTATAAACAGTTCTGTTCTCATGTGATGCACATTTCAAGTGCTGCCAATGCTGTGTAGTTTCTCACACTTATATTCTGTTTATGCTACTGTGTCTTCAAAATATATGAGTTGAACTGTGTCTCTATCTTGATTAGGGAACATAAACTAGAATGATATGGACAATACAGTGACCATAGTACATAGATATATGTTTGTTTCATGATGTTATCCTGTCCACCTTACTACTGAACCGGTTTACCAAAATGAGTTTCGTATACTACAAGCTAAACCTGTGATGTGTCTGCTTGTTTCTCTTGTAGTATGCAAAAAGAATATTGGAGAAGAGAACCCCACCATACAATGGTAGAGCAAGTAATGCACATAAGGTTCAAGATAGTGAGACAGCCCTGTTGGTCTCCAAGAAAGGTGATAAAAATGATCTTGTAGACAGTGAGAAAACCCCACAATCCTGCGTTGATGTAGTCTTCGAGTTACTGGCCAGTACCGCTGGCACAAGCTCTTCGAACTCGCTGCCTGAATCACTTCGACTTCTTCAGTCTCAGCTACAAGCTAAAAGGCATCAGTCAGCTGTGCTGCGGCAAGAAGCCGAAGGACTGAGGAAGTCCCTGCAGAATTTAGATGCGTACTTTCTTGTGCAACAGCAAGCATTGGAGGATTTAAGTGCCAAACAAGAGAAAGTTAATAAGCTTGCTAAGCATCTTGCCAGCATTATTGGTACCCAGGATATTGTTTCTTGAACTCTTCTGAAGTGGTTTCAGTTCTGGACTTGTTTTGATGCAGCGTTTATATGCTGCTTTATTCCCTATATTTGCACTGGTGGCGAACTTTGATGCCCAGTGGATGTAATATGTGTAATAGCCATGATAGCCTAGCATAAGTTGCTTGCTTATTTATTTCCTTGTTGTCTTATTTATTTGTTTGCTTGTAGTCAGTGCAGTATGGACACTGGGCCTCGTACGGGCCATAGAAATAGTGGGCCTTCTACGGGCCGTAGAAACAGTAGGCCTTCTACGGGCTGTAGAAACAATGGGCCTTATACGGGCCATAGGAACAATGGGCCTTCTACGGGTCGTATCATCAATGGGCCTTATACGGGCCATATGATCGATTAGCCAAACATGGGCCAATAACAGGCCACATTATGGCCATAAACGGGCTAGAGTTGGAATCGTCCGTTCATGGGCCGACCATAACGAGCCATCATTAATAGGCCGTATTTGATGATGCTATGAAAACGGCCCAATGTATTAACGGACCACAAACGGGCCGACTATAACCATGGGCTGAATTTGGCCCACAAGCAGAAAATGACAGTAACGGGCCGTAAGTAAACGAATGCTGGAAATGAGCCCAAGAATAAATGGGCTCTGAGAAGGCCGAAAGATAACATGGGTTGGAAACGGCCCAATGGAATAACGGGCCGTTAATGGGTATAAAGTGATACACTGTTCATTACGGGCCAGTTTCACCACGTGCCGTTAATGGGTGTAAAGTGATACAGTGTTCATTATGGGCCAGTTTCACCACGGGCCGTTAATAGGCCAAGAGTTACATAGGGCCTCATATGGATCGAAAGACGTCATGGGCCATACATGGGCCAGAAGTGAAAACGGGTTGGAATCATATTGGATGGCCCAGATGACGCTACTGGGCCTAATTCGTATAGGGCGTAATGGGCCTTGGGTTAGCGGGCTGTAAATGGGCTATATGCAAACAGGCCGTTAACAGGCTTTCCATGGGCTGGCCCGCCACCTTTTGACCAAGTCAAACGGGCTGCCTTTTCACAGGAATGGCCCTCTGTTGGGCCATGCCACGTGTCGACGTGTCATAGGCGCCTTCTGTCCAATGAGTGGATGACATCTGTCCCAACGATGAGCCGACACGTGTTTCCTCCAGCCAATGATGATTTTACATGTGGAAAATCCCCATTGGTCGGGGCTGTTAACGGGTTATTGGATCCAAAACCCGACCCGATAGCTTAACGGCGTTCTGTTACGGTGGATGCCACGTGTCGGTCACCCTTGACGAAAGCACTTCTGTGACGCGCGATTTATCGTCATGGAAGTGGACACTTCCGTGATGATAATTTTGGTAATGTCATGGAATACTTCTACGACAGCACAGGTATGACTATCTTGATTATGTCATAAATTTGTCATGGATGTACATGCATGACAAAAAACGCGACCTACTATGACAAACACGTATCATCACGGAAGTGTATTTTTTTTGTAGTGTACGTCCCCGTCGTATCTACTTTTCCAAACACTTTTGCCCTTGTTTTGGACTCTAACTTGCATGATTTGAATGGAACTAACCCGGACTGACGTTGTTTTCAGCAGAATTGCCATGGTGTTATTTTTGTGCAGAAATAAAAGTTCTCGGGATGACCTGAAAATCAATGGAGAATTATTTTGGAATATATAAAAAATACTGGAAGAAGAATCCACGTCAGGGGGGCCTCCACCTGTCCACGAGGGTGGGGGTGCGCCTGCCCCCTGGGCGCGCCCCCTGCCTCGTGGGCCCCCTGACGCTCCACCGACCTCAACTCCAAATCCATATATTCACTTTCGGGGAGAAAAAAATCAAAGAGAAGGATTCATCGCGTTTTACGATATGGAGCTGCCGCCAAGCCCTAAACTCTCTTGAGAGGGCTGATCTGGAGTCCGTTCAGGGCTCCAGAGAGGGGAATCTGTCGCCATCGTCATCACCAACCTTCCTCCATCACCAATTTCATGATGCTCACCGCCGTCTATGAGTAATTCCATCGTAGGCTTGCTGGACGGTACTGGGTTGGATGAGATTTATCATGTAATCGAGTTAGTTTTGTTAGGGTTTGATCCCTAGTATCCACTATGTTCTGAAATTGATGTTGCTATGACTTTGCTATGCTTAATGCTTGTCACTAGGTCCCGAGTGCCATGATTTCAGATCTGAACCTATTATGTTTTCATCAATATATGAGAGTTCTTGATCCTATCTTGCAAGTACATAGTCACTAATTATGTGTTATGATCCGTTAACCCCGAAGTGACAATAATCGGGACCACTACCGGTGATGACCGTAGATTGAGGAGTTCATGTATTCACTATGTGTTAATGCTTTGGTCCGGTACTCTATTAAAAGGAGGCCTTAATATCCCTTAGTTTCCACTAGGACCCCGCTGCCATGGGAGGGTAGGACAAACGATGTCATGCAAGTTCTTTTCCATAAGCACGTATGACTATATTCGGAATACATGCCTACATTACATTGATGAACTGGAGCTAGTTCTGTGTCACCCTAGGTTATGAATGTTACATGATCGATCGCATTCAACATATTTCTCCATCACCGATCCAATGCCTACAAGCTTTTCACATATTGTTCTTCGCTTATTTACTTTTCTGTTGCTACTGTTACAATCACTACAAAACCCAAAAACATTGCTTTTGCTACCGTTACCACTACTATCATATTACTTTGCTACGAAATACTTTGCTGCAGATATTAAGTTATCCAGGTGTGGTGGAATTGGCAACTCCGCTGCTAATACTTGAGAATATTCTTTGGCTCCCCTTGTGTCGAATCAATAAATTTGGGTTGAATACTCTACCCTCAAGAACTGTTGCGATCCCCTATACTTGCGGGTTATCAAGACTATTTTCTGGCGCCGTTGCCGAGGAGCATAGCTCTATTCTTTGAGTCACTTGGGATTTATATCTTCTTATCATTATGAAGAACTTGAAAGATTAAAGAACTAAGATTTATCCTTCAACTATGAGAGGAGGTAAGGAACTGCCATCTAGCTCTTCACTTGATTCACCTTCTGTTTTGAGTAAACTTGCCACACCTAAACCTGCTTCTGCTATTAATTCTGATATGTCGCATGTTATTGATGATGCCACTTCTGCTATGCATGATACTTATGATGAAACAACTTCTATGCTTGATACTACTGTTCCACTAGGTGAATTTCTTGAGGAACAACTTGCTAGGGCTAGAAAGAATGAAATTATTGAAACTGATAATATTGATGAAAGTGATGATGAAGATTCTCCCCTAGATATGAATTACCTGTTATGCCTGAGGGCTATGTTATGGATGAAGAAACTGCTAGAGACTTTCTTGCTTGCAATGATAGGAGTGATCTTAAGAAACTATTAGCTAAGCTGAAAAAAAATCTCTGAATGCTAGAATGAAATATGATCCTGCTTATGCCAGTTCACCTATCTTTGTTACTGATAAGGATTATGATTTCTCTGTCGATCCTGACTTAATTACCTTCGTTGAATCTGATCCTTTCTATGGCTATGAACCTGAAACTGTTGTGGCACATCTTACTAAATTAAATGATATAGCTACCCTGTTCACTAATGGTGAGAAAACTCGCTACTATTATATCCTTAAGTTATTTCCGTTCTCATTAAAGGGTGATGCTAAAACATGGTTTAATTCTCTTGATCCTGGTTGTGTGCGTAGTCCCCAGGATATGATTTACTAGTTCTCTGCTAAATATTTCCCAGCTCATAAGAAACAAGCTGCTTTAAGGGAAATATATAATTTTGTGCAAATTGAAGAAGAGAGTCTCCCACAAGCTTGGGGGAGGCTTCTACAATTACTTAATGCTTTGCATGATCATCCTATCAAGAAAAATGAAATACCTGATATCTTTTATAATGGACTAACCGATGCTTCCAGAGATTACCTGGATAGCTGTGCTGGTTGTGTTTTCAGGGAAAGAACTATTGATCAAGCTGAAATTCTATTGAATAATATGCTAACTAATGAAAATAATTGGACACTTCCTGAACCAACTCCTAAGCCAACTCCGAATAAAAGCGGTATTCTATTTCTCATTCCTGAAGATATGCAAGAGGCAAAGAAATCAATGAAAGAAAAGGGTATTAAAGCTGAAGATGTTAAGAATTTACCTCCTGTTGAAGAAATACATGGTCTTAATTTGCCGCCTGTTGAAGAAATACATGGTCTTGATAATCCGACACAGGTAGTAAAGGTAAATTCTCTCTATAGATTTGATTAAGGTGATATTCCTCGTTATAAGTCCGCTAGCCAATGCTTAGATGAGTTTGATAATTTTATTGTTAAACAAGAAAACTTCAATGCTTATGTTGGTAGACAATTGAAACATAATGCTTATATGATAGAACACTTGAGTGATTATATGGCTAATGTTAAGGGTGAACTTAAACTTATTAGTAAACATGCTTCTATGGTTACCACTCAAGTAGAACAAGTACTTAAAGCTCAGAATGATTTCCTCAATGAATTAAATAGTAAGAAAAACAATAACTTTGCTGTTAGAGTTGCAACTAGAGGAGGTAAAGTGACTCAGGAAACTATGTATCCTGAGGGTCATCCTAAGAGAATTGAGCAAGATTCTCAAAGAACTAATATAGATGCACCTAGTCCTTCTAAAAGGAAGAAAAATAAAAATGATAGGACTTTGCATGCTTCTAGTGAACCTGTTGTTGACACACTTGAGAATCCCAATGATATTTCTATTTCTGATTTTGAAACACAACCTGGTAATGAACATGAACCTAGTGATAATGTTAATGATAATGTTCATGTTGATGCTCAACCTAGTAATAATAACGATGTAGAGATTGAACCTGCTATTGATCTTGATAACCAACAATCGAAGAATCAATGCTATGACAAGAGAGACTTTGTTGCTAGGAAGCACAATAAATAAAGAGAACCATCGGTTCAGAAACCCATGCCCTTTCCTCCTAAACCATCCAAGAAAAAGGATGATGAGGATTTTGAGCACTTTGCAGAAATGATTAGACCTATCTTTTTGCATATGAGTTTGACTGATATGCTTACAATGAATCCTTATGCTAAGTATATGAAAAATATTGTTGCAAATAAGAGAAAGATACCGGAGGCTGAAATTGCCACCATGCTTCCTAATTATACTTTTAAGGGTGGAATACCAAAGAAACTTGGAGATCTAGGAGTACCAACTATACCATGCTCCATTAAAATGAACTATGTTAAAACTACTTTATGTGATCTTGGAGCTGGTGTTAGTGTTATGCCTCTCTCTTTATATCGTAGACTTGATTTGAATAAGTTGACACCTACTGAAATATCTTTGCAAATCGCTGACAAATCAACTGCTATACCTATCGGTATTTGTGAGGATGTGCCTGTTGTGGTTGCAAATGTTACTATCTTAACGGACTTTATTATTGTTGATATTCCCGAGGACGATAGTATGTCTATTATTCTTGGAAGACCCTTTTTGAATATTGCAGGGGCTGTTATTGATTGCACCAAAGGCAATGCCACTTTTCATGTTAATGGTAATGAGCACACTGTACACTTTTTGAGGAAACAACCTCAAGTTCATAGTATAAACTCTATTGGAAAAATTCCATCGATTATTTTTGGAGGTTTTGAATTTCCTGTACCTACTATCAAGAAGAAATATGATATTCTTATTATTGGGGACGTGCATATCCCCGTTGAGGTAACCTAGTGTTATTCAAAAATTCTCCGGTTCCATGTTATTCGGAATGAGTATGTTAACAAGACTTGATCAACCTTGTTAGTGGATTCCTTTTGATGAGCATGAGATGGATGAAGTTAGAAAACACAACTCTTTGTACCCTCTTTTGACTTTCTGATATTTATATTAAATAAAGCAAGAATAGTATTTTCTGTCTGTTTTTTGAATTATCCATGCAATAAAAAAATACCCCAAAAATAAAAGTTCTCCAAATGCCCTGAAATTTAAATATGATTTTTTCTGGAATATTTGAGAATATCTGGCACTGAGAACACAGCAGGGGGAGCAAGCACCTGGCCACGAGGGTCCAGGGTGTGCCCCCTACCTCGTGGGCCCATGGTGGCTCCCCTCCACTTATTCTAGCCACCACACACTCCTTCCTCCCAAAAAATCACCAACCAGCTCAAGCACGAGTTCTAGCTCATCTTGCTGCCATTTTTGTTCTCCTAGCTCAAAGCTCCATTCACAAAACTGCTTTGGGAGATTGTTCCTTGGTATGTGACTCCTCCAATGGTCCAATTAGTTTTTGTTCTAGAGCTTTATTCATTGCAAATTTGTGCTGCTTAGGTGCCCCTGTCGTTGAGCTTGCATGTCAAATTTATATGGTCAAAAGTATTTTCAATGCATGATATATCCTCTAAGCACTTGTGGGAGTAGTTGCTATCAATTTTGTTGAGCTTGGTTCACTTTTATTTTGAAGTTACTAAAAATTTCATATATTTTCAGAAAAGATGAAGAGATTTTTGAGGGGCTCATCGAGCCGAAGCTCGAAGGATAAGCAAAGTGAGGAGGATAAGAGGCCCGGATATAATCTCCCTCATACCATGGAAGTTTGGCCATGTGAATGGCCTTGTGATAATTTCTTGAGAGCAGCCAGGGTTTTTGATGATTTTTATGAGTTGGCTGAGAATGCAGGCCTCACCGCCCTCCTCCACGACCAACACGAACAGTATCTCTTACTCACCAATATCTTTGTGCAAAACTTTCATTTCCATGCTAGGAGCTCATCACCTTTGGTGGAATTTTATTTATATGATGAGCATAAGGAGATGTCACTTCATGACTTTTGTCGGATTTGTTTGATCCCTTTTGAGGGCAGTGTAGAGGAAACGCATCGTGACGATGTGGAAAGGTTTATTAATACAATTGCTGTAGGGGAAACGAGGGAAGTTTCTGATGCAAGAATCACTAGCATACATTTTCCTGTTTTACGTTACTTTGCAATATTTGCTAGTAGATGCTTAATTGGTCGCAGAAACTGTGGCAACCTTAGTGCCCCTGATATTGTTATTTGGTGCCATGCCTTGTTCCGTGATGACACATTTAGTATGGGAGCTATTATTGCAAAGCGGTTGAACCTTAACCGTACTAAGGGCCCCATCTTGGGAGGTATCTTTGCCTCACGCCGCACTGCACACTTTAACATACCTATTAGGCATTATGAGAAGGAAGAGAAGTTGCTGCCTCCTATTTTTCTAGACTATAAGAGTATTTTAGCACATGATTTTATTGTTAAGAACAAGAAAAAGGATCTTAATTATAGACTATTATTTGATAAAAATCACCCTGAGACTATTACTCTGCCTGCTCCTTCCTTGTTTGACTTATCTGCAGGCAAGTACCTTGTTCCACTAGAGGCCATTCACACCTACCGGAACCCCACCTCAGCTACAGAGCCAGATCAAACCACAATTTATTCCTTCACGTCAGTCTGTTTACCAGTGGGATCCAGAGGAGATGGCCAGCCAGTGGCAACCTGAGGCCTCATCACAGTACGACCCCAGTTACAACATTGGATATCCACCAGGACAACCATGGCCATAGACCAACTTAGGCCAAAAGCCTAAGCTTGGGGGAGTACGTATTTCTCACCGACATGACATTCCTGTTCACGCACTCATGCTAGTTGTCGGTGCTCACACTTTTTCATTGTATCATCCATGCTAGCTTGTTTCCTTTTTATGCTTTCTTCTCGTGTGTTTGATAAACCTTAATAAAAACCAAAAAAAATAGTTGTAGTTTTCAGCTAGTTTACTCTCCATGCTGGTAATAGTAATTAAAAAGAAAACCCAAAAAGTTTTCTCGTTCTTCTTTTTCCTGTTGGGATCTTTCCTGTGTAAATAGTTTTATTTCTTTCTTGTTCTTTGGGGGTTGAGAGGAGAAGACCATGATTAAAATGTTAAAGTGGCTCTTATATGCATTATTATTGATCTAACAAAGAGCCCATATTATGTTGTCTTCTCTCTTGAATTGAATGCCTGCAGACTCCAGCTTAGTCCAATGCACGTGCACTATTTGTAACGCCCACGATGCGGCTATATCTCCCACGTGTCGAAGCACGACTTAGAGGCATAACTGCATTGTAAGCAATGTCGCAAGTGAATTAATCTTCACATAACCCATGTAATACATAAGGGAAAGGGATACATAGTTGGCTTACAATCGCCACTTCACACAATACATGAATAAAGCATTACACCATCCAGATACAATCAAGGTCCGACTACGGAACCAAAATAAAAGAAGACTACCCCAAATGCTACACAGATCCCCGATCGTCCCAACTGGGCTCCACTACTGATCGACTGGAAACGAACCAACACAACGAACAATACCTTCATCGAGCTCCTCCTTGAGCTCGGTTGCGTCACCTGCATGATATCATCGGCTCCTGCAAACTGGTTTTGGAAGTAATCTGTGAGTCACGGGGACTCAACAATCTCACATCCTCGCGATCAAGACTATTTAAGCTTATAGGTAGGGTAAAAGGTACGAGGTGGAGTTGCAGCAAGCACTAGCATATATGGTGGCTAACATACGCAAATGAGAGCGTGAAGAGAAGCAAAGCACGGTCGTGAACTAGAAGTGATTGAGAAGGGATCCTGAAACTACTTACGTTCAAGCATAACACAAGAACCGTGTTCACTTCCCGGACTTTGCCGAGAAGAGACCATCACGGCTACACAGGCTGTTGATCCATTTTAATTAAGTTAAGTTTCAGGTTTTCTACAACCGGACATTAACAAATTCCCATCTGCCCATAACCACGGTCACAGCTTTCGAAAGTTCAAAACCCTGCAGGGGTGTCCCAACTTAGCCCATCACAAGCTCTCACGGTCAACGAAGGATATTCCTTCTCCCAGGAAGACCCAATCAGGCTCGGAATCCCGGTTACAAGACATCTCGACTATGGTAAAACTAAACTAGCAAAGCCACCCAGATGTGCCGACAAATCCCGATAGGAGCTGCACATATCTCATTCTCAGGGCACACCCGGATGAGACATCCTACGAGTAAAACCAACCCTCAAGTTGCCCCGAGGTGGCCCCGCAGTCTACTCATTTCAGACCAACACATAGAGGAGCACTAGCCCCGGGGGGGGGGGGCTTTAAAATAAGATGACCCTTGAGTCTGCAGAACCCAAGGGAAGGTATATGGTGGTAGGTAGGAAAATGGTAAAACCAAGGTTGGGCCTTGCTGGAGAAGTTTTATTCAAAGCGAACTGTCAAGGGGTTCCCGTAACACCCAACGGCGTAAGGAATGCAAAATCAAGGAACATAACACCAGTATGACAGAAACTAGGGCGGCAAGAGTGGAACAAAACACCAGGCATAAGGCCGAGCCTTCCACCCTTTACCAAGTATATAGATGCATTAATTAAAATAAGAGATATTATGATATCACAACAAAATATCCATGTTCCAACAAAGAACAAACTCCATCTTCACCTGCAACTAGCAACACTATAAGAGGGGCTGAGCAAAGCGGTAACATAGCCAAACAATGGTTTGCTAGGACAAGGTGGGTTAGAGGTTTGACATGACAATATGAGAGGCATTATATAGGAAGTGGTAGGTATCGTAGCATAGGCATAGCAGAAGAGCGAGCAACTAGCAAGCAAAGATAGAAGTGATTTCGAGGGTATGGTCATCTTGCCTGAGATCCCGCAAGGAAGAAGAACGAGTCCAGGAAGAAGACAAATGGACGTAGTCGAACGGATACTCACAAACGGGACGTTATCGGAACTAACCCGAAGAAGCAACACCGGAAAGAAGCAAACAACATAGTAAACAACCATCACATAAGCATGGCATGATGCACAACCAAGTATGATGCATGTACGGTTTAAATATGCATGGCATGGCAAAGTGCACAAACAAAACTACAAGTTAAGTGGAGCCCAATATGCAACAAGTTGCATATTGACGGAACACCACATCAATTATTTAGTTCACTCTTGGTTATGTACTCACTAATATTAAATGTTGTTAAGCATGTCAAAAGGTGAAACATAACAAAACTATACCATCTAAAAAATTTAAATGGGGCCGAATATAAAAACAACAAACCTGGTAAATCCCCGTATGCATTAGTAATTTAAAGCAAACAACAATTTTAAACATTCTTGGTGTTATTATCATGATGCGGATGACATGTTCAAGTTTATGCAAGTTTTATGAAAATGTTGACAAGAGCATGATATGAAGCATTTGTCATCGTGGCGGAAACGAAAGGGGTGCCACGACAATGACAACGGAAATGGTGCCACGGCAACATCCCGGTTCCGATAGCTCACGGAGACACCGGTGCAAAAGGAAAAGTGACGGAAGTGTGTCATGCAAGGATGGTGGGGTGCTCCCGGATACCGGGTTCCCCACATGTTGGTGACAAGGCAAAAGAGGAGGACCGAGCAAGTGACAACTCGGACACGGTGCAGACAATGGGTGCATCTCATACAACACATGCAAACGTTCTTGGACGGCATCTCGGGGTTATACCTTCGAAGCGTGTGTTTCGGGCGGAACGAAGTCGTAGAGGAAGTAGTTGTTCACGGGTCGTCGAGGGAAGTAGTGGTACTATCGATCATCGGTGATCAACGGGACGGTAGTGAAGGTAGAGGTACACGACGTCTTGTCGAAAATCACGGCGGCGGTAGTTGTACCCATGTTGTCGTCGAACTTGATGGAACCAATGTCCTCGAGGGTAGTCGTGGAAGTAGTCGTACTCGCGAACTTGTCGGATCCACTGTGACGGTATTTGTTCACGGCGCTTGTGACTCGCGGTTCTTCGGGCAACGGTAGTCGTACGCGTCCGTAGATGTTAGGGGTTGCGACATGGAATTTGACGTCCACGGGGTCTTCAAGGGTCGACGGTAGTGGTACTCGGGTCGTCGGCGACGGTAGTTGTTCTATGAATCGGGCATCAAGGTACTTCTTGTTCTTAGCGATTCCTAAGACAGCGGTAGTGGTACACTTTCGAAAAGGGACTTGATGCATCAAAGGTCTTCGGTGCCACGGTACTTGTCGGTCCGGGTCTTGACGTATTCAAAATGGTCGTTGGTGATGGAACTTGGCACTGTTGTGGTGGACGTTCGGGCACCGTACGTCGTGGTACTTGGTAAATCCCGGAGACGGTAGTTGACGATCCAGGTAAGTGGTCTTGACGAATCCAAGTAGCACCAGGCACACGTCCACGGTCAGTCTTCGGACTTGGTTTTTCCTGTACATGACTGCAAGGGGTCCTGGGGGGAACTCGGCGATGGCCATGGCAAAGAGGCGACAGTAGTGGAGAAGCATTGAGCAGCAGCTCGAGTCACGGCAGCAGCAACTGTCACGGGCGGAGGTCGGGGCCGGAGCAGAGCAAGGTTCCCGCCGGCAGCCAAGAGGCCGTCCCTCGCGAGGTGGCACAGGACTGCGATGGTGGTGGTGCGCTCTGGCGAGACGGGGACGTAGGGAAGGGGTAGAGCGCGACATAGCAGGTCGGGTCGACAACTCCGATGGCCGGCCGGCGAGGCCGTGGTGTTGGCACAGAGGGGATGCGCAGCTAGACTTGTGGGGGTGCGGCATCGCAGCAGCTCTCACGGGAGGACGAAGAAGGAGCGAAGGAGAGGACTGCGCGGGGCTGCAGGATCCAGTGAGGGGCGGCGGCGTCTCGAGCTCTTGGTGGCCGGGGAACAGAGCACGGGTAGGACGGGAGGTCGACGGGATCTGGAGGAGGACGAGCGAGGGGATCCTGGCTCGAGGGAGAGAGAGGTTTCGGG